>NC_056725.1:512844171-512998631 GCF_019279795.1 Protopterus annectens
AGATGTACGTCTCACGCACTACAGAAATTTGCTGAGCATAGTATCCATTATTGTTTCTCTCTTATTATGTGAGTACACTATTTTCCAAATGTATTACTTTTGTATATTACAATTGTTATTGTATTTTCCTTATCATGAGCATACATTGTATTTGTCATTTTTTAATTTTTATTTTGTTGTATTCATACATTATGAATGTTGCCTTTCACCCAGGGCCTCCACTGAAAATGGCTCCTGTGCCCAGTCAGACTACCTCGGTAAACAGAAGCAATAAATACATAATAAAGACAACAAAGAGATGGCACTATGAACAGTTTAACCAATAAATGAAAATAAAAGAACCAATAGTAAAACAGCTAGGGCTTCAAACAATAATTCATTTTCCCCAGATACAGTAACAATTTATTCCCTGCCACAGAATAACCAACACTGGCTGTTTATAGCTAACACCTTGACCAAAACTAGCTGAAAACCTGTAGAACAATGGCAAAACTGAGACAATCAGAAGATAACAGTGAATTAAATACCAGAACACTTCAGCAATCAGTAACAGTCAATCAACTAAATGAACACAAAAGATCAATGATTCGGGCAAGCAATAAACTGGTTAAAATAACACTTATACTATAGAAATCATTAGGCAAATGTAAGTGCAGCTGAATTCAAGTACTGATCTTATGTTGAGAAATGGACTCAAACCACCACTTTTAGTAGCCTCACCACATGTGCCCTGAATGGCACTCTCTGAAGTCTTTAATTAAAGTCAACAAACAGGTGGCACTCAGCACTGTTTAACCAAATAGCGAAAATGAAGTAACCAACAGTAAAACACATAGGATTTCAGCCAATAATGCTTACTTCCCAGATACAGTAGCAATTTAGTTCCTGACAATGAAAAACACCATTGACTCCTGCATAGCTAACACTTTGACATAACTAAGTGAAGACTTGTAGAACAGCGGCACTGAGAGAATCAAAGGACAACACTGAAATAAATACCAGAAACAGCTGAGTATTGCAGTAATAGTGAAGCAACTGTATAACCTCAACACATCAGTTTTTACTCAAACAGAAAAACTGCAGTACAATTGGTTAAAATAGCACTTACAACTGTAGAAATCACTAGGTGGTTGTAAATGCAATTGGATTCAAGTACTTTCCTGCTCTTAGGTTGAAAAATAGGCTAAAGATGGCATGCTTAGTGGTTGACATGTTTAGTGGTTGTAGCACAAGTACAGTATTCCGAAGCCGGTAGCATTTAGAAAATTTTGCACTGTCCCACTAAAAAAAATTTTCCTTATATCTATCTTAATACAAGTTCTTCTCAGTTCCTAGTTATGATTCTTTCTTTCCAAATAATGCATCAGCTCTCTACAACTTCCACTGTATTCTTTATTATATTATTTACCCATATCATATTACCTGCCCTACCTTTTTCCTGCCTCTCCCAGTAAATGTAACCCAAATGTATTAAGCTGTCCATTACAATTAAGAAAGTTACACAACTTTAATCAACCCAACTGATTTTTATATTCTTATTCTTATTTAACCTACATTATCATCATTTTCTGAATCATTCTCCACAACCACATGCAATGTTTCAGATACTGCCTCATACGTCCTTGTAAAGAGTTGCAGTAACATCCTGATTTCGAAAATCTAGCTTTTTCCCCAGACACCACATCATTTTATTCTGTTGCCTACATAGTCAAAGCATGCTACATGATTTTACAACAGAATAATAAATCCTCTTAAATTATTTTCCACTTTAGTTACATCTGATGCCTGATGTCAGTGATATACTAATATTCCATATATATCTAGTTAATCACTGTATATTAATCAGATCAGATAATGGTAGTAGAAGTAGGGTCTATATTATAAAGTCGATCAACCAAAATGTCGACTTACCTTTGATCGACACCTAAATCTCAAAGCTGCACTTCATCGAAACTCAAAATCATCGATTTCTTTCCAATGGAAAGAAATTGGTAGGCCAACAACGGACACCACATTAAAATAAACACTATTAAGTGGGGTGCTTTGCCCCCACAATCCCCAACATGGGGGACTGTTCACCCCACACCTCCCCTAACTAAGTATACTAACTCCAAGATCGCACTACAGTCAGGAAAAGGGTAGATGTAACAGAACGGCCAACCGATTTCTTTCCCTTGGAAAGAAATCAATGATTTGGCTGTTCGATAAAGTGCAGTTTTGACATTTAGGTGTCAAGTCAAAGGTAAGTTAACATTTTGGTTGTTCAACTTTATAATATAGACCCTAGAAGTAGCGAACAAACTATTTTATTATTTTTTGACTTAGGATGAGTTTAAGTTTGTTACTTCTACTACCATTATCTGATCTGATTAATATACAGTGATTAACTAGATATATATGGATTGAAAATCTTCCACACAGAGAAGTTATCTTCCACTGTTTTGTTTTTGGACCCACTATGCTTGTTTAGTGGGTTGTTTGAGACTTCAGGGATACCACGGAGATTGCTTGTTTTTTGTTTTCTTGCTATACTAACATTCCAACAGCCTGCTGTTCAGGAATTGTGCTGAACATCCCTGTGCAGAAGCAATGCCCTTTGTAACAATCCCAAGACCAAAAATGCAGTGCCTCTAACCTTTCATGGACAACTTGAAAGTCCATCTTTGAAAGCCTAAGCAACAACACAAATGGTGAAATTAAGAATATGGCTTGCATGACAGCTCCCTTCCAGGCAGTTTAGAACCAATGCACCTACAAAGAGTTCTGGTCCCTTTAAGAGTAAGGGCCACAATGTCAGTGTTTTATTCCACTCTAACACCTGACTACTAGCTGAGATAGATGTCTCAGCGTCCCATCCTTTGTAATAACTATTATGAGAAAGACGTTAATTATGCTTTAATGAAAAACATTTGACGTCATTTGTATAGCAAAACGTATGTGAATACAGAAAACGGATGCTGTAATCTATGTAAAAATCAAGGACAGTATTGCTGTCTTACTGTGTGCAAACCATCTACCAGCCTACTTTTTCCTCCATGATCTAAGCCATGCAGTATCAGTAAGTCTCACAGTATACACTTTCATTGTCCTTGGGGCTCTTTGAAATGCATTACCTGAAAATGCTAGATATTTTCTCCCCAGGACTCTGCTGAAAAATGGAGTTTGCCCAGACAGAATTTTCCAGAGTACATAAATATTTTATTTATTTATTTATTTATTTATTTATCATTTGTTGACCGGGAAAGTCCGACTAGGTTCCACAGAGCCTGTTTTCAGTGGAGGCCCGGGGAGAAATGCTCCAGATGCATGTCTTTGGAATAAATAAATAGGCATACAAGCAGGTAACTTGGTAAATAAATAAGGAACATTTATCAACTCACCTGCATTATCATTCCACTACCAGTTTATAAAGCTTGTGACTTGATGATATATGCACTGTTGCTGCTTTTGTTTTTCTTGTGGCTTCTAACTTGAATACAGTTCTGTTTTCAAGACTCTTACTGCTGTTTATTTACAACTTGCATATTTGCACCCATTTGCAACATAGTATATTTATGGCTCTTGTCACTTTTCATAGTCATTTGTTACATTGTACTTGTTTGATAATTTCCTTTCCTCACATTTGTGCCACTGTGTGCTGATAATCTCTCACCATGCTATGTTTGTAAATACAGCCATGCCTAAAAATGTTTCATGCAGAAGTACATTTATTTGGTGACCCAATGTTAAAATTAATTCCACAGTTCTTAAAAGTGAAATGATTCTTTTCAGTGGTTAAAGCCACAAGTGCAGTAAAGCCTGCATTCCACTAGATAGCACTACAGCCCACATCAGTGTACTCTGTTTCAGCTTCCTTCCTTCCTTCCTGACAGGTTGACTAATTAGTGGGTTTGTTACTTCACAGCTGCACACCCCACAAATAGACCCTTCCAGCTAATTTGTTAAGGTCATACAAGACATCTCTGTGATAAACTGCAGTCTTTATGGCCCACCAGATGTGGACAGTGCACACGTAATATAGTACAGGCATTCATCATGTCAGTTCTTCTTTTAACTATCTCAGCTGAGTCTTTTAACCTAGCAACAGCTGTATTCTTGAAATATGCATATCTAAGGCACATCCCTTCATTCTCCCCTTTCCAGCCACACATAGTATCAAAACAGTTCCACTGCAACAGACAGTAATTTGTATGTAGCACATTCCTACCTTATCAACCCACACACCATGCATTTATTCATTTGCATTTTTGTCTTTTTTTTTCTGTTTGTTAACAAAATCACTTAACAAATGTGCTTGTTTTCAAGTATTGCTTAGAAATATTGATTTGGATAACTAAACTGTTCAGAACTACATAAAATGTAAGGAGACATTGTGAGAATCAAATCAAGGACTGCATGCAGTAGCTAATCCACAAATTATTGCCATTCCCACAAAGTTGTACTACCTGTTAGAAATGACAGATATAAAGTTTGGGTCCTAAATTTGATGAGTCTGAAGATCATACCCCTCAACTTCTTATTTCAAGAAATTTGGATAAAGCTTAAAGTAATGGGGGACAAAGGTTCAAAAATAGGGACAGATTTTAAATATTGCTCTTATAAAATTAGAAAGTTGCTAGAATAACAGGACTTTTGTTAGCATGCATTTTCAGAAAGAAATGAAGTCTGAAACTCAAATCTATCTCATTATTTAGTGATTTCAGTCCCCAATGATTTGCCAGAAAACCACTAACTTTATGAGGAAAAGACCAAAAAAAAAAAAAAAAAAGAGGCAAAAAATCTGGACATTCTGCAAAAATCTGGACAGTTGAGAGATATGCATGCTGATGATTACACCAAAGCCCCAAAATACTCAGGAGAAACTACAGCTTTTTAAAAATGTATACTGTGAGCACATGCAATACATGACCATTTAAAAGCAGGCAGAAAATTGCTCTTTGGCACCAGAGTACTGCAAACATGGTTTGTGTGAAAGTCAAACAAAATGTTCATGAATACCCTTACATCTTCAGAACAAGCAGGGAAATTAGAACAGTCCTAGTTCCGTAGTTTCTGCATGATGTGAGATGTGTATACAATAGAGCTGACATAAATAATAACCCTATTAAGATAGTGAAGTGTATAGCTTAACACTCAAAATACAGGCACAATGACCGTAATCTAAAAGGCTTAAAATTATGAAGAGTATGTCTCTTAGGTTATTTCACAAAAAATGCAATATACTGTGAAATAAAAAAATGTGTGTTATGTAGAAAAAAAATCTCTTAATGATTAACATCTGGGGCCCTGTTTTTAAAAACAGTATGTCACTTGAAGTTGAAAATACGTGTACTGATGCATGACATTTAATGGATCAATGGTGTGATGTAGATTTAATTAGGTCAAAAACTGATGTAACATGCCAGCTCTTTTAGCAATGAGGGATGAAGCCTTGACTGTTGTACCAACAACTCAGTTTTGAGTAGTGGCCTAGGCAGCAAGGGGAGGTGGAAGATGAGTGGTCATTTTCAAGTCATGCATTGAAGTAGGAGGAGGGTGGTTAAAAGGTGCTAGGGATTCCTTTATGGAGATGACCCCAGACAATCATGCATGTATGCCTCAGTGCACCACATGCTGGGAATTGGATATGTGAAGACATACATGCCTTGCTTACAGCAAACTATAGCAGATGTACTGAAACTGAAACCAGGAGGAGAGATTGAGCAACAGATAACAAAAAAGCCCACCCTCACAGTAGGCATTGACCCTGCTCTCCACACCTGACATTTAGCTGTCAGAGGAATGAATTGGCAGCCAGGCTGTTTCCCCCCTCCCCGAAGAAAAGAATAAATGGGTCCAATAGGAGATTGTGTTGGAGGCTTAATAGTAATTGTTTGGGGGGGACTCAAAATAGTGTAGCTTGGGACTTCTGGTGTAGTTCACCAAGGATTAGAATGCCCATCTGGTTTATCCTATCAAAAAGCTGGCTACAGGTAGGTGATTACCTCACATAGTTCGACAGAACAGTTTCTGAGCGACAGCTTGTTTGGCATAAATGATGCAAAAACAGACAAGAGACTGAAAAAAATGAAGTCATGAGGCTTAAAGCTGCTGAAACATGATAGGGAGGAAGCAGCAGTTGTCCTGAATGAAGGTTAAGAAAGCAAGAGTCTAATGATGATGTCATTACACGCACTGCTGTAACACACTGACTTCAAAAGTACATATGGGAAACCTGTTTTCTACTTTGATTTGTTCTGCCTCATCCCCCTCCAAACTGCACTATCACCCAACAGACTTTCCAAAACATTGAAACATTGTTCCTAAAATGATGCTTAATCTTAAACCCCAAGAAAACCAAATTGTTACTTTTCTCTCCCACTCATAAATCCTCACTGCTCAACTTCTCTGTCTTGTCTAGTAATGGCACCAACATATCACCTAACCCTACCACCAGGCTCCTCGGAGTAGAGATAAACAACAACCTATGCTTTGATCCTGACATTAACAACACTATACAAATTAGTTAACAGAAAACTAGGCTCCCTGTTTAGAATTAAACCATTTCTTACACCATGTGCCAGAACTTCCATTGCCCATTCCCATCTGATTTCTACCCTCCTTTACGCCTCCCCTATTTACACATATTTGTCCAAAACTAACCTCACCAAACTGGCTGTCGCCTACAACAGAATTGTCAGATTTGCCTCTGGCTCCACCTTTAGAACTCACCACTGCTTAAACTTAAAACAAATGGGATGGCTTGAGTTGCAAAATCTGATCTTATTTCACCAGCTCTCCTTAACCCATAAAATCCTCTACAAACCTACTAACACCCCTATACTTACTACCCTTATTGCAACCTCAAAAGCCTACGTTCTTCTAACAAACTTCTTATATCAACCTGTAAATCCAACAACTTGGCAGGCGATTCCTTGTTCTCTAACTCAATAGGAAAAGCCTGGAACTCCCTTCCTGCCAACCTCACTGCTATCTCCTCTCCTCCCAGTTTCAAATCCCAACTCAACACTCACCTCATGACTCACTGGCTCCGCCCCTATTCTAACCCTGACTAGCTTGCTATTTGCTCCTAGTGCTCTCATTTATCATGCATGCAAACCTTTATTAAAACTTACTTTTCTGCTATCATGCTCAATTTGAACTCCCTCTATTGGTAATTAATTGCTTATTGTTGCCACTGTAAAAATATGCCAATGCTATTATTATTTTTCTCTGACCTATATTTGTAACTATGTTTATTAATGTTTTATTAATGTTTTCACTTAACCCCGGGCCTCTGCTGAAAATGGACATATATCCAGTTGGACCAGCCCGGACAACAAATGTAAAATAAAAAAATAAAAAAAAATAAAATTTTTAAATAGATGCGTATGAGCTTCTTGGCTCTGTAAGTAAAACTATTTTCTAGGGGAAATGGTGAAATATAAAACTGTAGCCTATTAATATAGGATGTTGAGTAATGTACAGGTCCAAAAGTAAAGGTTCAATGACAGGGTCATAATTTCTGTGCATAAGATGGGGTCTTCAGATGATTATGAGTTTGATGTCTTTTATTTGTGCCTCCACCCAATTGCAGTTTTAATCTCATTCTCAAAATAAAGTAGAAGCTTTCATTTTGGACCCTAGAATTCATAAACATAGGGTGCAGATGTGTGACTGCATATTTCCCAGTATGTTTAGCATACCACTGTGAACTTCTGCGATTCACAGAAATGAATCATGGTAGTCCAAGGCTGGTTGCAATACATACTATTTTTTTTGTTGTTAATGCAGCACAACGACATATCAGGGGTGCAACAGGTAGTGCACTCACCTTGGGTGCTGGAGGACCAGAAGGTCGGGGGTTCTTTTCCCAGACCAGATGATTGGATTGCTGACACAGCAGTGCAACACTGGGGATACTACACTCCTGAGTGTGCTGTTCTTCATATCAGACATTGAACCAAGGTCCCATCTGCCTGAGCGAGTAGAAGCCCAGGTGGATGTAAAAGATCCCATAGCACCTACTGAAAAGAGAAGGGAAGTTCCTGATACCTCAGCCAAATTTCCCCTACTAATATAAATACCACCTTGGTGCTCCCTTGAAAAGAGGCCCTCTAGCCTTGCATAACTAACTGGGTCAGTAAAGGATAGATAGATAGATAGATAGATAGATAGATAGATAGATAGATAGATAGATAGATAGATAGATAGATAGATAGATAGATAAATAAATAAATAAATAAATACTGTACATCATTGTGTACAATGTGCTCCTGTGCTCAGGACTGGGGGGGGGGGCATGTTGTGTGCCATCATTGTGTACAATGTGCTCCTGTGCTCAGGACGGGGGAGGTGTGTTGTGTGCCATCATTGTGTACAATGTGCTCCTGTGCTCAGGACTGGGGGGGGGGTCCGTGTTGTGTGCCATCATTGTGTACAATGTGCTCCTGTGTTCAGGACTGGGGGTGGGTTGTGTGCCATCATTGTGTACAATGTGCTCCTGTGCTCAGGACTGGGGGGGGGGGGGTTGTGTGCCATCATTGTGTACATTGTGCTCCTGTGCTCAGGACTGGGCGGGGGGGGGAGGGTTGTGTGTCATCATTGCATACAATGTGCTCCTGTGCTCAGGACTGGGGGGGTGGGGCATGTTGTGTGCCATCATTATGTACAATGTGCTCCTGTGCACAGAACTGGGTGAGTGTTGTGTGACAATGCTAATTAGAGCAGCAGTGAAATGCAGCTTAGTAAGGTATGTTTAGCTACTTAGTTAAGTATACTGTAACTACCTAAGCTACCTTTCACTACTGCACTGTGCTCCATGTCATGCCTAGGAGTGAGTCATATGTCCTTTTAGGCATGACAACAAACCTAGGTCATTACTATAATATGGGCTCTGGAGGACCTCAGCATTATCACTGTGCTGGGGTGGGACTGGTTAAGTTGAAGTATAAGCTAGCCTGCAATACAGGGGGACTTTGTTGCTAGGCATTTTCCCATCATCCTATCATGCAATGGACATAAATACTTTTTTAAAATAATATTGATATGCTGTTTGTGCTTAGCAACATAGCAGGGAGGGTATAGCTGTGCAGTCAAATGGTACAGCATCTGTTGGTATCCAGCTGAGCTCCCTCAACTTACTCTCCTGAGACCATTTCATACTGCAGTAGTGTACCATTTGAGAATAATGTATAATCCTGAGGTGGGGTAATTATTTATTTCCACTTTGATGAGTTCTTTAGTCCTACTAGGGAAATGGCCTCTTTTCAGGGGAGACCCGATGTAGTACTAGTACTTACTAGGGAAAATTTGGCCAGAGTACCAAGGAACTTCCCCTCCTCTTTTCAATAAGCACTTTGGGATCTTTTACATCCAGCTGAGCTCCCAGCAACTCAGTCATATGGGGCCTTAACTTAATGTCTCATAATTTGCAAGATGGATGTGTGAATGGCATATTGTATTTACACAATGGGACAAAACCTTGTGTACTTACTGTTATGAAACTCTACAGGTCTTGGCACAAAGGTATACTTTGTACAAGCCCTACTCCACTGCAGACTAACATGCATAAATAACACCAAACACAATATGAAAGTAAATGAATATGGGTAATTCAGCATGCTGCCAACATGGATAAATAAATAGTTTTAACTGATTGAATGACTTTTATTCTATAGCTTGGGATAGTGGACATATGTAGACTTTTGGTATAATTTTTGCTGCTTTCTGGAGAAACATTCTATCATTTCAATAGATTTATATAAGCTGAATAGATTATTTACCAGTGTTGGAATAGACAATGAAAACGTATGTTTATTTTTTTTTAACAGGAAACATTGTTATTAAATTATCACATATGATATAGGCAATCATACATTTATATAAATGAAAACAAACCATACTGACATATTTTCAATTGCAAACACTATATATCACTTATCTATCCAGTCATTGTCAGTCAAATATTACAAAGCTCATTCAATTTGGCCTTCCCCTAAACTTCATTCCTAAACATTATTCTGCATGTATTCTTCCCACAATTTCCATTTTTTCTATGTAATTTGCTCCTACCCTTTTCTAAAGATCCCACTTCCTCTTGTTTTATCTCTGTTACAATAGTCACCATTTCTAGCACAGTTGGTTTAGACATTAATTTCAATTTTCAAGTAATTGCTTTTTTGGCAGTCACCAAAATTAAACTCAGCAAGGCCTTACTATGTCTAAACAATTCAGATTCGATATCACAGCTCAAAAAATTCATTTTCTTAGTTACACCAATTTGTTCACCAAATATTTCTGATATCATAGTCTTCAAGGAATTTTTTAAAGTGCCAACTCATTACACTCCCAAAGAATATGTTCCTAATTACCACTTTCTTCCCCATCACACCTCCAACATTTACATTCCACCTTTGGAAAATTCTTTGGAGTCTGCTTGAGGTATAAAAATGCCTATGCAAACACTTGCAAGCAAAGATCCTAAATTCTTTAGACTTTGATGCATATTTGGGAGCCATACATATACCCCCATTGTTCCTTTGTGAATTGCTTATTCATTTTCACTTACCAATCCTTTCTAACCTTCTGACTGATTCCTATAGTTATTACGCAACATTTATATGCTCTACCAATTATCTCTTTTTTAACAGCAGCTTCTGTTCTAGATTCTACTAAAAACTCTACCAGTGCTGGTCTTTCATTTAGTATCCCCCTTATTTCTTTCTCTTTGCATATACTGTGATAACAATCATTGATAGGGAAGGCAGTCACTAGCCTGCAGTCCAAATAACTTCTTGGTTTCTTCCCATTGCATTATCTTTCCATCTCAAATTATTTTCTCCAAATCCTTTTGTTACTTTGCCAGTTTTTTCCAATGAATTCCAGCCCCCTCTTGAGTTCTGTTATGTTTATTAAAGGTACAATCCCAGAGTCAAAAATTCTGACTGAAAGAAACTTGGCCTGATACCTCCCAGCTGTTGCTACCCACTTACCATGTCATCATTAACCCTACTTCTGGTTTCAATTTACTTTATGCAGCCCTGTTTTCATTCCCTCTGGTGAACACAATTAACAATATTCAGTTCCTGTCAAAACTTATAATTCCCCGATCACTGGGAAACAGTAAGGTTATTATATTTTTGTGTGTGTCTGTGGTGGGGGTGGTTATGCAAGAATCTTCAGTGTTTACCTTTTATGGTCTAGTCAAAAAGCTTATCTTAATTGTGTAATTCTTTGTTTCCTTTATTTATTCTGCATGGCATAACTGTGAGTAGTATAGTCAAATGAGTACAGGTTAGTGAATTCATACTAAATCTTAGCAGCCTTTTGACATATTCTCCTTACTCTATAGTAAAACCATCTCAGAATTAGTATGTAAAACTATCACAGGTTGCCGTATTGTACAGCCCTTGTTTTGACACTAAGTTTTGGACTTCATTGATTAAAATTAATCTATCGCTTGTGTCACATGTTTTTTACAGTAGGTCAGAAAACCATTACAAACCTGTGTTTGTATTGTGGCTGGTTGTGGATTTTCTTTTTTGCTGCTTTCTTTCAAGTTGCTGAACATAATTTGGGTGGATTATGGCCATGGATCCATCCTGCAAATTTTCCCAGGGCTGTAAGGGAAGATTTGATGGTGATGCAGACTCCATCCCAAAGAACTCAAACTATGAACAATTATGTTGCTCAGGGTGTCTCTTCTGCTAATGGACATCAAAATAATAATGTGAGTGGAAGTTTTACTAGCTATATGGAGAAGTTGATGAGGGAGAGACTTATGAAGATTGGCAATCCATTTTCTACTACTGGCTCTGGAAATCTTGGCTTATCCACAGATAGCCAGACAATCTGGAGAAGCTGATGGTGGAAAAAAGGTACATTTAAATATTTTGGGTTTGCAGCGTTATTTAGAGCTTAAAATAATCCCCAGAGGTTTACGGGCATTTAAAAGTCCTACTACGCCCTTTGATTTATCCAGTGATGTGGAAAAAGCTTTTTGTGACCGCTGGGTGGCAGCAGCACATTGCTGCGCAAGTGAGTGGATCTCCATTCTCATTGAGTGAGATAAGCTAATAAAGGCAAGGTTAAAGGAAGATATTAAGAGCAATTTTTCAAACTTGTCTCCCCTGCTTGTTCCTGCTCAAGTTGACTCTGTTTTACAAGATTTAAAGAGTAAATTAAAAGACTTGGAATCCCTTTCAATTGCGAGAAAGAGAAATAAGATCAAAAGGGATCCACGTGATTATGAACATAAATGTTCTTTTCTTTGGAAAGTTAATGACAAAAGAGAAGGGAAAAACTTCTGTTTACACCGAGGTTTAAATCGCTCACATTCAGTTACTTTTGTTTCCTCTGATGATTTGACAAGTGGGGGTGATAGTGATTATCCTGCATATCCACCTCTTCCTAATGCTCAACGTCCAGAAACTTTGCAACATTTTCATGGACAAGGAGAAGATCAAGGTGGACAACAGAACAGAAAGAAGAATAGGAACTTTCACGGACAAAATGTCTAGACTGAAACAAACCAAAGACTTCATTTTAAAAGAAGCAGATGGAACTGAAAATTTATTAGTAAGTGTGGACCATGTGTCTTTTAATTCTAAATGTTTAGTGAATTTGTCAGGTAGCAACTTGAATGATAATGGATGGTTTAAAGTTTGTACCTATGGTTGTTCCTTGTTTATACATGTTAAAGCAAGATTTTTTTTCTTGGTTAGGAAATTGCATTTGAAGTTTTTTTTTTAACAAGAAAGATAATATAAGAGATACTGAAGTTTCTGATTGTATTGACTCAGAAAATGAGAGTTTTATTTCCTGTATGTCACAAGATAACAATGGAAGTTTTATTTCTTATATGTCAGATTTAGATGTTAATGCTTATTGTTTATTGGATACACATACTATTTCTAACAAAAGTTCATTCATTCCCCCTTATATTAATGAGACAATAAAACAATTTTCTGCCATGTTGCATTATCAAATAACACAATTGTTTGATGGTTTTGATAAATATAAAGATGTTATATATAACCTAAACAAAGCTGAATGGAAGTCTTTGATTGGTCTGAGTGAAAGAAAATATATTATAATTAAGCCCTCAAATAAAATAGTTGTTTTACATTACACACAATATGTTAACATGTGCTATGAATATCTTAGGAATGAGGATGTTTATGGAAGATGTGACATTGTTGACTATAATAATGCTATGACACAGAATAAAATGTTATTAGAGAAGGGGGTTAGATTAGATTATTTGACTCAAGGAGATGTTGAGAGAAAATTTGACATGGGGGGGGGGTGTAAGATGACTGCCTTTTATTGCCTGCCAAAATTACATAAAAATCTACAGAACCCTCCGGGTCATCCAATTGTAGGTGCTTATAAATATTTTTTGACTAATATAGGTTTACTTAAACATGAACATTTAAAGTTTTATGTTATGAAGTTACAGTCGTATATAAAAGATTCTTTTGATTTTGTTTGATAGAATACAAGACATTAAGTGGAATAATGACATGTATTATGTAGTCATAGATGTAAAAAGTCTTTATACCAGCATTAAACATCAGGATGGTATTAAAGCTTTAAATTATTTTTTAGGAAATTCTCCTTTGTCTTGTTATATTATAGAACTTACACATTTTTTGCTTGTTAAACAATTATATTGTTTTTGATGACTGTATTTATCATCAGTTACAAGGTACTACCTTGGGGGCATCTTTTGCCCCCATGTATGCAAACTTGTTTATGGCCCTTTTTGAGTTGGAATATCTGTATAAGCATCAGTTTGTAAGAAATCATGTTATTGCATATTACAGATATATTGATGATTTAATTTTTATATGTGAGGGCGGTAGACATAATGTAATGAATTTCCATTTGGATTTAGAACAGAACATTTATGGTCTAAGTTTTGATGACATACAGTGTGGTAATATGGTCAACTTTTTAGATTTAGTATTAGAAGGGATTAATGGTGGGGGTATTAAGACATCTGTCCATAGAAACTTTATTGACAATACCCACTTTTTACATGGGGCTATCTTTCACCCCCAGCATCTTTTGGAGTCTCTACCTTATGGAGAGTGTCTTCGCATGCATAGAATTTGTAGTGACTGGGGAGATTTCATAAGAGAGTGTAGGTACACTTTTTATATGTTTATAAAAGGGGATATAACTGTGACATGGTTAAGTAGTCTTTGAAAAGAGTTGTTGCACACAGACTGGGATTGAGCCAGTGCCGTAATCATGTGAATATGGTGTGATTAACACCGAATCTAATACGGAATAGATATATTTTGTTTCAGTATATAACACTCTTAGTAGTAAGATTAATAAAATATTGCATAATTGCTGGACATTTTTATTTCAGGATGTAGAGTTAAAAAGAATCATAGCAAATTGTTCTTCCATTTGCTATAAAAAAGGAAAGAGTTTGAATGACTTTTTAGTTTCTAGTTATTTAATTATTTCCTTAGAAGATTTGTGGATGACTTGTTTATTTTGTGGGACGGTGATGTTGGCACTTTTCAAGCTTTCATGGAATATGTGAACACCAGCACTTGTTATTTGAAATTTACCTCAAAGTTTTCATACACTGATATTGATTTTTTAGATGTAACTGTTGCCAGGGATGGTGTGGGTGAAGTTTATACCAAACTGCACAAGAAGGATTGTTATGTCAATCACCTTCTACATAGGGACAGCTCACATCCATTTTATGTCTTCAAGAATGTGGTGTCTAATCAGGTTTACAGAGCCTCCAAGCTTAATGCCAGAGAGGATGATTTTAAAGTAGAAGTTGACGCTGTTATTAATAATTTGGAAGACAGAGGTTATGAAGATGAGCTTATTAGTAGTAATGTAGCTCAGGTTGTTGACAAGAGGCAACATCAAGCGAGGCCTTATTTTTCCTCTGGAAGTAAATTAAGTGGTAGAGTGACAGATGGATGTGATGGTAAAGGTTTGCGTTTTAAAATAAAGCATGCTATTGATGTTAATGAGCATACTGACATTATTAGGTGACACTGGAATGTGCTCACTACAGATGATGAGATAGCTAGATTGATAGATGTTGAACCCAGGTTTTTGTTTGAGAATAATAGGTCTTTGAAGCTTAGGTTATGTTATCCCAGGAACGTCATTAGTTCTGGGAATTGTCCAGGCACTAGACCCTGTGGACACTATAATTGGTGTGATTATGTTGATACTAGTTCAGAGTTTCAGCACCCTGATTGTGGTAGGATTTATAATTTTAGAGTTAGTGCTACGTGATACTTCACATCTTGTTTATTTAGCTCACTGCACACAATGTAGAATGTTTTATGTAGGAAAAATGGACCGTTCCTTTAAGGAACATGTCAGGGAGCATGTTTATAATATCAATAAGGGCAACAAAGTTAACGCACTTGCCAAACATGTGATGAATACTGACTCTACTCATAAGTTCATGTTTTTAGTTATTGCCAAAATTTATGAGAATGTTAGACTTGGGGATATACGCAATAGAACTGAAGACCTTTAATCCACCTGGATAGTCAGGTTAAGAAGTGATGCTGGACATGGCCTTAATGAGTCTATACCCCTGAAACCTAAACTCAAATCGAGACCTCTATGGAGGTAGTTAGTATTCATATATCTATCTAGTTTATATATTTTTAGGTTGCATTTTTAGAGTTGTTGCATTTTTGCTTTTAAATTTGTATTTAATGATAAGAAAATGTTTTAGATTTTATTTTTTACTTGATATATCTTTAATTGTTGTCATGTGATCTTTTATATGAGCTATAAAGGTGTGTGTTTCTTGTGTGCTAATTGTTGCACCTGATGATGCCTATTTGGTGAAAGCGCTTGTGTTTGTGCACTGAGTAAAGATTTATATCCTGGATACATCAGCCGTGACTGTGCCTCTTCATTTTCTGCAATTGGATATTAGTTCCTTTGAGACATAGTGTTTGAGCCTTTTTGTGGTAACAGTTTTATAGCTTTATATTTGTGTTTCTTGTACAAATTCAGTACCTGCTCCGCTTGAAGAATTAATTCCCCATGTTACATTTAAAAAAAAAACTTGTTAACCTGGTAATATTGCAATATGTAATAGCGGTCAAACCAGAAACAAGTTCATAGTTGCTAGGCATCTCATCCAAAGGAGGACACACTCAGGAGGGCATCACCTCCACCCCCCTTAAAGGGCACTGTAATATCAGCACCCCATCTACATGGTATGGGAGTAGAACCCACAGGCTTTGGCACCAAAAGCAACAATGCTACCTACAGTGCGACAGTTACACATTGAAAACAGACTTATCATGAGCAAAAGTAAACTTCTCTTTCCTTGAAACCCAACATTCTTTGAAAATGCACAGAAACTATAATGCACTGTAACTCAACATTCTTTGAAAAAGCACAGAAACTGAACAGTCTTTGAAAAAGCACTGAAACTCAGTCTTGAAACTGCATCTGCTTAGTTGGTGTAGAGGATTCAGGCTCTAGTTTCCTCTACTCAAGGTACAATGATTGAGCCTGAAGAAGTAAACCAACTTGCCATCTCTAACAGAGGGATTATACTCCACACACACACACACACACACACACACACACACACACACACACACACACTCACACACACACACACACACACACACACACACACACACACACACACTCACACACACACACACACACACACAAACCTACCTCTGACTAGTTACACCACTGTTCTGGCAGGGTCTCACTGTTGCAGTCCAGTCCTGCTGGCTATTAAATTTCCCCACTCACTCTGATAGTTCAGTAGCAATTTTGTCTGTGCTGGCTATCACATCTCCCTGTTGGCCTTCCGCCTATCAAATCTCTTGCCCACTTGTTCTGGTAGTTCAGTCTTGTTTCATGCAAATCTCCTTCTCTGCTGACATATAATATGCTACTTTAGGATGTTTAATGCTGTCCTATTAGTTTCTGAGGCTTGCGGTTATTCTTCTTACTGAAGTCTCCTCCAAGGTCCTAAAGCCCTCCAGTTTTACAGATATGTCTTTAACTTAACGGTTCAGACTTTTTATTTATAAACAATCTTTTTTTTATCAGCCCCACAAGCTAATATGGGTCCTCCAGCAGACACATGGCCCTAGGCAACTGCCTAAGCCACCTAGTGCTGGATCCTGCTCTGGTCATAGGTGACTCTATAGTTAGACATAGAGACTCCACACTCACCAGACTGGACAAGAAGAGCTTGATTGTGCTTGTCTGGTGCAAGAATCCTTCATGTCACATGGGCCATAGTGGCTCCTAAACCAAGCAAGTGTGACTATGATTTAGTAATGGCTCATGTGGGAGTGAATGACCTGAGGTGTTTCACACAGAAGGGCATGCAAAGAGACATGATGGAACTTACTATGCATGCATTAGAGGCAGGAAAGGCACTCATCCTGAGTAATATCTTGCTCTCAGCAAGAATGACATCGGGATACCAAGACTAGTTAATTGTCTTTAACAACTGGCTGGGTAGTATGTAGTGTCTTTATGAGGGGATCCAGTATGTGTCTGTCTGGAAAGAGATAGTAAAGAACACATCTTGTTTTGTCAAGAATGGCTTACACCTCTCACACCAAGGCTTCCACATACTGGCTATAGCACTTGTTGGTCCTATACTGTCTTTATTATGCAGAGTATCCCTACTGAACTTTCCTACATGGCAAACTCAAAACTAAATATGGACAGCATCATGGTGGCACTACTTAATGCTAGATGTCTAAACAGAACACATTGGAGACATTCATATCTGTGTAGTTACTGAGACATGGTTTCAGTGCAATGACAGCACTCACTCTATACCAGTGTTCAGCAACTATCATGCTTTCAGGCCATTGGGTAACTGTGGGGGAGTATTTGTATTTTTCAGAAACTCCATCACCTTATGTTGTATTACCCACAACACTAACTTGGATTTCCAGGAGCTCCAAATCACCCCTAACAAATCCAACTATTACTTCCTTACAGTTACAGATCCCCATCAATATTGCCCAAAGTTCATGGAGCCATTGATCAGTTAAATATCAAACCAAATAAATTTTTGCTAAGTGGCTTCAATTAACCAAGCATCAACTGGTATGCTTACACCTCTAAAAATGGATATGCTCAGTGTTTCCTAGATGGTGCCAATACCAATACACTTGAACAAATTGTAAAACTAACCACTAAGGACTCTAATATGCTCAATATGGCCGTTACCATGCTAGTCCCCACCTGTACCTCACCACACATCTTATCAGTCTTGGCCAAATTTGATCACAAATCATCTTCACTTCTGTCAGGCTTAATGGTATCACACCACTGCCTAATGAAGTCAACTTTAGGGACTCCTCCAGGGCAAGCCTACATCAACTTGCAGAAGACCTATGCAAAATTCACAAAAATCCCCAGGTAGGTCCAACTGAGAGGGCTGCCACATTCACCTACTATTTTACCAGCATCTAAACAACTACATAGAAAAGTCTGTACCCACCTGCCCTAAATATAATGGTAAATTCAGGAATAAACCTCTCTGGTAAAATGTCCATATTAACAAACTATATATCAAAAGAGGGAAAATAATGCAAAGTTGTAAGAAATCCCACCCACCTACCTTCGGAACACACTAAAACATGCCAGCAAGGAATTTAAGACCACTTTTAGAAAATGCAAAGCAGAGTACAAACTTAAGGTTGCTACAGTCACCATAGGTAAATACAAATCTTTGTTCAGTTATGTCAGGAAATTAAGGAATAATGCTCACCCATTTACTGAGCTCATATGTAATAACATCACACATTCCAGACCCCCAGACCCATGGATATAGCCAATATATTAACAGACAAATTTTTACTCCACCGACCCTCATTGTTGAAACCACTTTTCCTGAAAATTTAGTTTCCACATAATCCCTTAGAACACATTTTAGAATCCCTGTCAAAGGCTGAAAATAATGTTTCTATGTGGAGCAGATAACATACCTAGCTGATTTATAATCACTGTATTTCTGAGTCTTAAACTGTTCAACCTCAGCATATCTGCAGGGTTATAACTTGATGCCATGAAAACAGCCACTGTGGTTCCTTTACACAACGGTGGCCCCTCTACACAACAAGGTAATTATAGGCCCATCAGCCTCACCAGCCTTATATACAAAGCCATAGAATGTATCAGAGCAGATCTCAGTTATGCAGACAAAAGCGACTTAACTGAACTAGAGCACAGTCAGTTCACTTTAATGAATGACAGTGACTTGAAGCTAGTAAATGTCTTGGAAAAGGTTACAGAGGCTGTGGACTGGGGTCACGCCATGCACACTGCTTATCTTGATTAGGCCAAGGATTTTGGCACTATCTGCCATGCTGGTACCAAGGGAGCCCACAGGATTTTTTGCAGGGGGGTGCAAACAGCCCCCCCCACACACACACACACACATGCAGCCATTCCAGTGTCCCATTAATTGGCTATTTCTTCCTAGTTGCCATAAACACTGTTCAAAATTCTCAGTATGCATACTGTTTTATACTTTACTTCTACAATGGCTAAAGATATTTGGATTTAATGTACAACATTTATTTTAAATTTTACAGCACAAACACTGAGACAGTTACTTAACAAAGCAACAGTCTTACAATGAAAAAAGACCGAGCATTAAACCTGCTCTGCCTTTGAAGCTCACATTCACTGAAACAGCAGTGAAAGCCGCATTCGAAGAGAATGCAGCTGGGCAGTGGCGGGTTAAGTTTACCTTTGGTCTGTTCTCAAATCATGGCCCCCTTGCACACATTTTTAGAACCATGCAAAAGTACTGTGATTCACCTTCCTTGTTGTTGTGTCTTTCAGCTTTTCCCGGTTAGGGGTCGCCACAGCGGAACTCCGGTCCACTAATGATTGGCAGTATATTTTTACGTGCTGAGTTGCCGGCTCTGATGCACAACCTTCAACGAAGGTATGCCCATTCATGCATGTCTCCACACAGAAGACGCTCTAGCTGAGAATCGAACAGGACACCGTCTTACTATGAGGTGACAACGCTACCGCATCACCACCACCGCAGTCACCTTCCTGATCATATTAATTATAATATATAATTGAATTATATCCCTTGTATAATACAGCACCACTTGCTTAGCACAGTACACAAAATAATGCACAAATTTAGAATTTAACCTACCCTGTCTAATAAGAAGCATAGTCCATAAGAAGAATGTATCGCAGAATGGGACATACCTTAGGACATCACTATTTGTCATACGAACAAAGCTGTTTAGTCTCACACTACACATCACACATTGCAAATGCAGCAGCATGCCCTCTTTGTGCACTATTCCTTAATAAACAGCTGGAAAACAAGATTCTCAAAGGCTGACTACCGGTCCTTACACCAAAAGCTGTTACCTTAAATCCACAGCTACTGAAAATACCTATATATTTTTTTCCTCTTATACTGTGGATCCATGAGAGTCAGTGTAGAAATTTCCCCAGAGTTCACTTAATCATATTCAAATACCTGAAATATACAATCAATATGACCTTACCTCACGTCTGTAAAGTGTATCTCAAAGCATGGTGATTACTAATGACTATTACAATGTGTGCTTTAAGTAATACTTGAGAGGTTATTACAGTAAACATACATCACATTGCCTGCAACAGATAACTCCATCTTAGACTCCAACTTAACTGCAACTAACAATATGCATAGTTGAGGTAAAAAGGCAGTGGACAGTCACACAGTAATAAGCAATGCCTAGCTGCTGGGAATCAACCCAGTGGAGCCTGTCAGATCACATTCATATAAAAGACAGATTAAAACACAAATTACATGCATGCATTTTAACAAGGCTCTTCTAGGGCTCCTCTGGTTTCAAGCCACCTTCCTTAGTGACAAGCATGTGTCCAAATAACAGTTCTAAAAAAAAAAATAAGTAAAAAATAAAAACAATTTATGGTAACCACTGCAAAGGCAGAATACTGCCCCCCACGCAGGAGAGAAACCTCACAAAATATTTAAACAAAAAAAAATGGGGTGTAGGTGGCACAGTTCTCTGCATGGGGGTGAGCAGCTTTCCCATCACAAAAATGCTTGAAGAAAGTCTGACTGTAGTTCCAGTCTTTTTCTGAACCAGCATCTGATGATGACTTAATTTTGGCAGAGTAATCAACACTTATGTTAGATTCTAAAATTACCTCAGTACCGATATCCACAATTTACAGGTGATTCCAGGTTTTCCTTTTAAAGACAATACTATCACTATCAGGTGGCAGTTTTCACTTGGAACTGGAGACTTGGGAAGGCTATAATGACAATATTCATAGCTTTAAGAGGGATGTTTTCCCAGCAGTAATGCAAAAAACTGCCAGCTAGACAATGTTCACCTGTACCAATCAACTAATTACTGTGCCAACTACAAGAACTACACAGTAAAAATCTTAAAAAAAAAAAAAAATACTGTTACCAAAATTAAGAGTTGCACTGAATCTACACCATGGATGGGAGGGGACAAAAGGAGCCCTTCATATTGTACTCATAAAGCCACTGTGCCTCACACTGGCCCACTGTGGAAATATCATGCACTCCCCAACACGCACAGAATTTCTCCTAGCACACAAACAGCCGTATGGATTTAAAGACAAACTCTCCAATTTCACACTACATACAAAGCACTGAGCATCTAAAAACAGAACACATATGCTATTCGTTCATATATGACATACCCATACACCATTTACTGCATTATTGGTTTTCTTTACTAATGCTAAAGACAGAGCAGGCAAGTACATCAATGAAGCACACATGACACATCATATAAATACCCACAGAATGCCACCTAATAATAATATGTTCTGGTCCCTTACACAAATGTGTCACTTCTGAATTAATATTCTACTGTACGGATGGTCCAGTCTCCACTCCAATAATCTCCACCACCACCAACCACCACCTGAACTACATCCAGGAATGTGGAAGGCCAAAAGGCCATCTGCAAGTAAATTAAACTTTAACTACTGGGCAGATCTGTCAGGCATCGCATCGTGGATGAGATAGCGAAGCTGTTAGCCACAAGAACTGTCTGCAGTAGGGGCATTGGGATGGTATGGGATTGGGAATGGGGAAGGCAGGGACTGATTGGACACTAGGGGAAAATACTTGCCCCTCCATTTCAACTGCACCGCTTTCACATTTTTGCTCCAAGCTGGAAGCTGCTATGATGATGATTAAGTGTACAAAAAATAAATTACCGAGTCTGACTCCCTGTCATTGATCATTCAACCTACCTTCATTTGTTGTTCTACAATTAAAATCTAAGTGCACACACCACCAGTCCACCACATGACAATACTTTTCTTTTGTTCAGGTCAGGATACATGAATCTTCCACCCACACAGTCATCCAAACTGTACGCAACTAGCGGTTGTAGATGGAGAGGTAGTTTTAGGAGGAATTGAGGCTCATCAAATACGCATCATGTGACTGCCACCTCCAATAAATTCTCCTCCAAACGATGCAAGCTTTACAGAAAAGAATTGTACATTGAAATGATGAAAAAATGTATTATCACAGATAGCTTAAGAAAATCCAGGGGGTGCAAGTGCACCCCCTTGCACCTCCCTGCGGGCGCCCTTGGCTGGTACTATTGAAAAATTACACAAACTTAGTCTAAACCCATATGTTGTTTACTGGATTGCAAACTGGCTGAAATGGCTACCAAACAGATCCCAAACTATGAAAGTTGCTGGTACCATCTCCCAGACATCTCTTCCAGCACTGGGGTCAGTAACTGATCCAATAACATCTGAATCAAAGTCATAGCTTCAGCCCTCTATCCCACATAGATGTGCTCAGGTGTAAATATTTGTCCATCTCATTGTGCTTAGTAACTTGAAGCAGCTGTTGTAGTACTCATGAAGAGAGCTAAATGTGAACAATGCATGGGCAGTCCAGTAGAAAAAGCAGGAAGAAAAATAAATAGAACTAGGAAGTGAGACAGGATAAGTTGAAGTGATGAGTAGCTAAAAATAAAGGCTTAGAAGAATTATTTTAACTAGCGTAAAGTAAGCTATGCTGCTGTGCTAAGGGAATGCTTCAGCTCCTGTACTGGTTAAAGGTTAGTGGTAAAGGAAGGCTGATTAGGTAATGTTAATAACCCAGACAGTTAATTAATGTAACAAATATGGTACACATAAATGAATTCTGCTAAAGTGATGGATTGTTTAATTGAAAATGCAAAACAAATAAAGCAAAACAGAAAACTTCTGATGCTTTCTGGGGGGGATGGGATGGTGGCCAACCTCACCATTACTATGGAGGGGAGTTGCACCCTTTAATGAGGATGCAGAGCCTTGAGATAAGTTATGTTCTTTCTATTACATCATCATCATCATCGACCCCTTTTCCCCATTTTATACAATGGGTCAGGGTGCTGTGCCAACTGTCACCATCTCACCTGAGTCATTTCCACTCTTCTACCTTTTTCAGCTCTCATGCCTGACTGTTGCAGGTCTTCTCTCACACAATCCATCCATCTCATTCCTGGACGCCATTGTTTCCTTTTTTCTATTTCCTGTCTGTTCTTCACCACATTGACTTTTGCTTTTCTGCACATGTGACCAAACCACCCTAATATGTACTCTTTGACCTTTTCTGCAATATGAGCTACTTTGTTTTCTGCTTTGATATCCTTATTTCTTCATCTGTCCCAAAGTGTGCATCCCAACGCCCATCCCAGGCAATTAATCTCCATTAGCTCTAGTTTCCCCAGCTGCTCTGCCTTTACTGTCCAGGTTTCTATATAGTGCAGTAATGCTGTACCACTGTTTTGTGACCTTACTTTTCAGCTTCTTTGGCATTCTTTTGTCATGCACTGTCCCTGTCAGTCTGTGCCATTAGCTGCAGCTCCTCTGATTCTAGCTTTAATATTTTCATTCAGAGTTCAATTCCCTACAACCACCCATCCCAGATATTCCTGTTCCACTGTCTTCCCTTCTGTCTCATTTCTCAGTTTCTTCTGATTTTCTCCATTTGCTACCATTACAACTGTCTTATCTTTAGTCAGTTTCATCCCATGTGCCTTCAGTTTTTCATTCAATTCCACCTATCATTTGCTGAAGTTCTTGCTCAGAGTGTGCCTATAATGCCACATCATCTACAGACAGTAACTTTGTTGAGCTGTCCTCTCTGACCTGTTTGTTAATGTAGTTCATCACCAGTATGAACAGTAGTGGGCTAAGAAATGAACCCTAATGAACACCCACTTCTGTGAAACCAAACACCACCAGACACCTTGTTGAAGTTTACTGTAGTTTATTCAGTTAAGTAGGTAAATAGTACAGTATAGAGCACAAAACAGTGGAACCATCTGAAAACTGCAAATAAAAGTGGCCTGAGTAGCAATCCATATGGAGTACCTCAGACAGGTAAGCTGGGAATTGAGGTGTCTTTGCCCCAGTTTAATGACTCATTTTCATCAAGTAGCTGAAGAAACATGGATCCGTTTACCCCCACCAGAAAATTAGTGTCACGTATAAATCCACCTTCCCTGTGACAGCTCTCAAATGTTTTCTGTATAAAATGTTAATGTGGCATTGCGCTTCGTTCCTACATTCTGTTGGGTTGGCATACTGTACATATATGGGCTAAATGCCATGTATGAACAGCTTTGACAGCTAGAGAAATCAACTGAAGGGGTGCATCTTGAGGGACCCAGTAATCATAGTATCCAGATGTGCATGCCAGTCCACTCAATTTGTATACAGGTGAAACAGGGTACTATTCCTTGTATAGGAAAGGAACTGACACTTTTTAAAAAAGTAAACAAGGAGTTGAAGTTAGCACAGCATCTTTTTACGGATGCTATTTTACACTGTCTGACACAAAAGGTGCAAATTTCTTACACCATACTAAGCTCTGCAAGACTCAGCAAGATTAGTTTAATGAAATGAACGCACCTGTCCCACTGACTCCTGAATAACAAACAAAGATGTAAAACACTGGCATCATATGAAATAACTGCTGCCAATAATAAACAAGAATTCCACTTTCAATCTGCCAGCAAACAGAACTTTGTTATAATTAGCCAGCAGCCCCTTTATTTCAGAATATTGTATGAGAGACATAAAATATAAACTCACGCCAGCAAAATGGAAGCATTTTTCCATCCAGGAATAATTGCACAGAGAAATAACATGGATTACTTATGAGGAAAATAATAAAAAAAAATTTAAATGAAAATATACACCAAAATGAACAAAACAAAAAGATTCACAAACTCCAATATAAATATAGGTGAGCACCCTGACCCTCCTTCATTTCTTTTAATGGAACTTCACCAGACCTGGAAGTAGACAATCCAGCAAAGAAGGGACCAGACAATGGCAAACCTTCACTGTCACACCAATATGAATAGGGTTGCCACCTTTTCAAATAGCCATAGTGGGACATTTTCGGGACACATCAGATTTTACAGGCCGACACAAATCCACGGTCAGTACAAAGGATAGAACTTTACTTTTTTGCCTAAATAAAAGCTTATTTTTATAGCAGTTTAGTTGCTTATCCTGTTTCTTGTAACATGTAGGTATTTTAGATACAGAAATAACTATTTTATGCAAATATTACATAATTATGTCCTACAATCTCAGGACATTTGCCATTTTTAATATTTTTGGTCAGGACACAACCGCCCAAAGAGGGACTGTCCCTCGCAAAGTGGGACAGGTGATAACCCTAAATATCAAGCACAGAACAATTGCAGTGTAAGGAAACACTTGATAGCAGCTTCAATGCAAGAAAACTTCTTTAATAAAACACAAAGCTTTCAGACATGCGTCCTTCCTCAGTGTGAACAAACAGAACAAAACACTTCCTTTTCCTTTTTATAATAAAGCTTAATTGCATCACATGACACAGCCAGCAATCAACATTTTCTCTAAAAATTAAAACATTTTAAATGATGCATAAAAAATATTACTCCCCAAACAGTTAGTAGGTATAACAAATCCACATAGAACAAACCTAAAAAATACAATTCCTAGACAATCCCAGAACCCATTTTTAGTTGTATGAAATAGTTTATAAACTCTCATCAGCAAAATAGATACAGCTTTTCTTAAAATAAAATCAGATTTTAAGCTGTGATAAGTAACTTCGGCCTCTTGCTTGTTCCCATTCATTCCATATTTTAATATAAAATTGCCTCCATCTCATACCTTGCTTGAATTAGTAGATTGCCCTGTTCAGACTTTCTGCTGAAGCATCTATCACAGGCTAGCACAGTCATAACAAAGGAGACTGTGAGTAATGACATCCATTTCCTTAATAAGTACTTTTGTGAGCATCACTCCAAGTTTAATGAAACATTTTTCCGGTTACATATTATTTATGTTTTATACTGTGTGGTCCTGAAAGAAAATACTTACATAAAGTTAAGTATTCCAGGGATGCCTGAAAGCAGGTACTCACATATACAGAAAACTGAAAAATATCTGTATTTATCCTTTTTGAAACCAATCAAGAAAATGATGCACATTTCTCATGAAATTACTTATGAGAGTTTCCCCAAGATGTTTACAGATATAACATTGCCTTTACAAGCATCCATTTCTAGACTTGAGTCAGACGTAGGCACAGTGGCAAAATATGATGAAGGGAACATTTGTCTGAGCTTGTTATTACTTCGAATTTGTCTGGAAATAGTGAAGAGCTTGTGGAGCCCTATATTGCCTTAGGAAATGGCAAGAGAAAACCATTTAAGCACCTTCTCTTGTGGGGCATACTGTTAACTACTGCCTGCAAAAAATAAGTGCAGAATTACAAGACCTCATGTAACCTTTCCTCCTAATTTAAAATATTCTGCAGGAATATTGTCTGTGCTAATCTAGTGTGTTTTAGTTTATTCAAGTATGTTTATTGTAGTAATTGGGACTGATTTAAATGAGAATTTGTCTGATTAGTACAGCAGTTTGAGGTGAGAGACGGTATATTATATATATATATATATATATATATATATATATATATATATATATATATATATATATATAATTTTGGCTGATGTAAGCGATAGTAGCTATAAAGTGTTCATTCAGCCTGCAGGCTGTGTTGGCGTTCGCTTCAATGGGTAGATGTCGAGGGGTGTGTGTGGTACTTTTGCTTCAGGAGATTGTTTATAGTAGATCTGAACAGTTTTGGGATTATAAGAGTATGTTATCTGTGCTGTGTGTAATAGTGTGGGTTTCTTTTTATAAAATAAACTGTTTTGGTAGGATTTCTTAGGTGTCAGTAATTTTGGTAATTGCTTCGAACTTTGGGATAATGCCATTTGTTCAAAGCATTATCACTAGCTTTCATTGTTTTGTTTTTCATATTAGCCAGGATACATTTACCACTTTGACCCCATTTATGACTCAAAGATGCTTGTTGATTTAAAATTTGGAGAAAGATATAACTGAAGGGTCTATATTAAATAAGCGAACATTTAAAAAAGTGAACGCTTATTCATCAACCATAGTTCAGCGAACGCTGAAAATGCCGAAAACTCGGAACAGCAATTTTTTTTTCCCAGGGAAAAAAGTTGCTGTTCCACAAAAAAAAAAAAAAAAAAAAAAAACTTGAAACAGTATTTAATGTGGGGGGCTTCATCCCCCACACCACCCTACTTAAATATACCAACTCCGAGATCGCACGACAGTGGAGGAAGTGGCAAACTCCTGAAAACGGCCCAGCATTTTTTTTCTCTGAGAAAAAATTTGCTGTTCTGAGTGTTCGGGATCTTCAGCGTTCGCTGAAATAGGATCGATGAATCAGTGTTCGCTTTTTTAAGTGTTCAATATAGACCCTAACTGAAGTATGAGACAGTATTACCTACTGGGAGTGCTTTTAATGGGGTCCACTTGCAATGTTTCATGGTCACAATGAGTGTCTTTGTTAAAGTTAAGGTTTCCTACAGAGTGTAGGCATTGGTGCTTGGTGATTTTTATGAAGTCTATGAATACATAAGCTGGATGATGGCTGCTAAGTGGATCAGGGAATATTCCAGCCCATTTTACTTTTTCGAGGTTAGTTATACCTCTCAGCCTGCAGACAGTAAAATTAGGTACAAATGCCCTTGAAAAGTAGGTGCACCCAGCCAAAATTCTGGACATCCAATTAGCATAAAATGTAAATGCCATATAGAACATAACTCTTCCCGCTTCCAGTAGGAATGTGTGATACTACTTAGAAATATGTTTTAAAAATGGAATGGTAAAATGGAAAAATATAAGCAAATTATCAAAGAGACTGTAAAATCTATAAATGTTAATGGACTGTATTGCACAATTCTACCTCCCAAAGTAATTTATTTCTACTTCTAAAAAAAGGGACATGTAAGGTGTGTGTCCTCTTTCTTTAAATTATTGGTGCCACTAGTATGTTGGTCACATAGTGTGGTTTTCTGTGTATTAGACAGCTTCAAACATCACGTGTGATGAGGGGGATTCAGAAAATTATGTGAAGGGGTAAATCAAACTTTAAAATAAGGACATACTTCCAAATATAGGAGCATCATATACAGGAGTAAATTAGGTCTGAAAATAGGAGAGTTTCTCCAAAATAGGGACAGCCAAGAGCTGGTCTAGAGGTAGTAGATAACATAAAAGAGAAAACACTACAAGGGTAAGGTACCTCCAAACAAAAACTGTCCAAAATCAAATATAGAAGAAAGGCAAGTACTCCACAACAATCGAAGCAAACCACTGAATGAAAAATATACTCTTTATTCCATAAAGTAAGCGCTTTTGCGTCTCCAAGGACACTTCTTCAGACTTAAAACAATATTAAAACATTCCAAATCCATTTAAATATGGCATCACTTCTTATAAAAACCAATAAAATGCCTAATGAAAAGCACATGATAAAAACTCTTAAAGTCACAATTGTAATATGTGCTGTTCTAAATGCACATCATATAAAGATAACATATAATGGTGTAAAATAAAAACATAAATATATGTAACAGTTTCTATGTAGGGAATACAAATAGGACACTCAGAGAAAGGATAAGAGAACATGTTTATGCTATTAGCAGGGAGAATGAAGGCAATGCAGTAGCTAAACATGTTATACAGAATGACACCACTCATAATTTTAAGTTTTTAGTATTAGAATCTATACACCCCACTGAGAGGTTAGGTAACATAAGTAATTACACAGAAAAAGAGGAAGGGAAATGGATAGTTAGGCTACAAGCGGATAGGGGACATGGTTTGAATGACAGAGTCTCACTGAAACCATTTTTGCTGGACCGAGCTTTGAAACATTAAATCTATGAGAGATATGTTTTGTTGTATATAAACATCTGCAAAGTGTATATAGATGTCCATTTTTTATTATACAGGCCCCTAGACACATTTTTTTATCCATAAAATGGAATGTTTCATTCACTGGAAGCAGTTCCTTGAATATAGTGTTTTTTATATGTAGTGTGTGCTTTTTATATGTAGTGTGTATTTTTTGAGGAATTGAAGAATCAGCATATATAAGTTATAGTGAATATGTTAATAATAAAGCTTTCATAATTTTGTATTGTAGATCTATTAAATGAAGATTCTTTAAAATGTCTATATATATTTTATATATTATGTGTATTTTGTTCCTCACCCCCTTTTTTCACACACACACACACATATATATATATATATATATATATATATATATATATATATATTTATGTTTTTATTTTACACCATTATATGTTATCTTTATATGATGTGCATTTAGAACAGCACATATTACAATTGTGACTTTAAGAGTTTTTATCATGTGCTTTTCATTAGGCATTTTATTGGTTTTTATAAGAAGTGATGCCATATTTAAATGGATTTGGAACGTTTTAAGTCTGAAGAAGTGTCCTTGGAGACGCAAAAGCGCTTACTTTATGGAATAAAGAGTATATTTTTCATTGAGTGGTTTGTTTTGATTGTTGTGGATACCTGCCTTTCTTCTATATTTGTAGTAGATAACATGCAGTCAAGGGTGCTAGCTTTGTTGGAGGGTTTATCATATCTTCTTGGACATTTAATTACTTGAGTTAGACAGAATAAATTGATATGTAAGTGGGAGATGCTTGTGTTTTGACTAGATCAATCAACACTGAGGTCACCAAGAAGAATGGTTTCCTGCTTTCCATTGCTAGTTATCTAGGTGAGTATATTTTCTGTGGTATTAACATTGTTTCACTCTGGAGGTATGTATGCATTTAATGTGCATATTGTCTTACATGAATTTAATTTAATATGGTTTATTAATAGTTCCTCTGAGTCAAATGTTGAGGGTTTGTTGGGTTACTAAGAGACATTATAGCTACCCCTCCAGCAAGTTTACTGGTTCGGTCATTTCTTCTGTTATATCCTTGTGAGAGTATTTTGTTATCTTTGATGAAGAATATCAAACATGTTTCATTGAGCACCAGTATGTGGGGGTGGAGGGTTTGAATCCAGAATAAAGCTCGCTAGTTTTATTGCTGATGGTACCATGCATTTAGCTTATATATCTTAAGGCCTGAGAGCTACTTTGATAGGGTTTTGTTTGTTGTGTTTCAGAGAAGCTTGGATACAGTAGTTGAGTGTTTATTTGGATGTGTGTTGTGGGCAGAGTTTGGTTGGATTGGGTTTTGTCTGCTATTAGTGGTGGAGGGTCCTGGGCTTGGGTGTGTGTCATCACATACTGTCAGTATTTCATACACTGTAGGTATTTGGGTAAATCTGACATGTACTTTTCTAATTCTAGTTCATGGTTTATTATAGTGGTCTGATTGTATTACCAGTGCGTGTTTTTTAAGTAAATTGTATGGAGCTGTACGGGGAGGAGCAGATCTGGTGGATATAGATGTCAGATGTTGCAGACTCAGTAACAGTGCTCTTTGCAGGGGGTGGAAGGTTTTGTGACAGTTGATAAGCTGTTAAGGCTGATAGTAGGATTAAAGTAGGAAGAAAGGTTAAGAGGTAAGGTGGCATATTACAGCTGCAGCACATAGGGTTCATATTTTGGTTTGGAAATCATAGAAGGATGGCTGATGTGAACATTGGCTCTAGATGATTGTCACTGTTGATGTGACACCCCAAACTCATGTGCAAAAAATGGGGAAAAGGTGTTGTGGATGGATGGATGGCTAATTTACTTAGTTGAGAATCTGTTTGTAAAGGGTTAGCGTAGTGAAGAGCAGTGTTAAGGTTGATTAGAATTAGATATATCAGATATACATAATATTTATTCTTCTTCTGACATTACATTCTCATCTTCCCCACCAGTCATATAATACATGCAGAACTTTTTTTTTCACTTTCTATCCCAGCAATCATTGCTATATAAAGCCTAGATATAAGCTCACTTCAGTATGATACAAAATCTTATTCCTTCTCCAAAGCCAGGGACGAATTCTATATTCACTTATTCCCATAGACGTGCTTAACATTTTCCTCTAAAGTTTGCAGAAAAACTACAAATTCCAACCATGCTACTACTATAGCCATGACTAATCCGCACTTTATTAAAGTACACTTTCTCTTTCCATTTTCTGCTGTGTTTAAAACAATGCCCTCTGCACTTACAGCCAAGTGCAGCTTTCACCATCTAATGATCAGAAAGAGGCTCTCTACTGAATAGCACATATGCTGCATCACAAACAAGCTGAGACTTCTTGAGAAGTACATTGGGTTAATGACACTTCTTGAGAAGTACATTGGGTTAATGACACTTCTTGAGAAGTACATTGGGTTGCAATGCCTCTGCACTTATATGTCACAGAGACTTAGCTCAAACTAGAAGTTCACTTGTCCCATCCTGAAACCACTGCTAATCCCTCCCTTAAGGGTCAGGTTTAAGGAGGGATGCTAAGTTGCTCCTTATGTCAGACATAAAACAATATTTTGCAATCTACATATCTTCAGTAGACTAAACTGAACAATTGTGAGTGCAGTACAGATCAGCAACTGTTTCTTGAAAATATCTGTTTAACATTTTCTAAACAATATAACAATAAAGACAAACCTCACAACCAATAAAATCAAAGCATGATATTCATGCTAATCTTCAAAGAGGTAACTAAGTTTTTAATTGTAGTTATAACATGAATTACATATATTCAACCTCATTTAGCTAACATCTACAATCCTCCACCAGACTCTAAGTACCAAGAATGTCAATAAAACAACATCTCCTTTGATGCTGGAAAATATGTGCATTAGTACTGAATGTTCTAATTACTCACTGGTGTACCTTTTTTATTGCAGTTCTTCAGGGATGCCATTTCTAATCTCAGATTTCATTAAATAGCATCAGCCCAAAAAATCCAAGGTGACTCAAGGAGGCACACTATTTGTTCTATGTTATGTTTATACTGTTTCAATTTCATATGTATGTTGCATCACAAGTTATTTCCGCATTTATTTATTGTGGATGTTATCTCTGTCTGTACCTCCCACGAAAAGGAGCAATAGCTCAGTTAGCCCATACAGGCCATCCTAGTAAACAAATGCAAAAAAAAATCTAACAGAATGGATTGTAAATAACAAATGAGAATGCTTTGCTATGCCATTGGCTCTTCCATCCCAAAGTTACAGTTGTTACTGTCCCCTGGTTACTTCTTTCACTGCAAAAAGTCCTAAGCTTCCTGGCTGACTGTAGAACCTTAATCAGGAACAACCATTCTTTTATTTTATAGAACTATCCCTCTGTGTATGGTCACAGGTTCTTGCACAAAATTATTGCAACACGATACTAGAATATTTTGTCAACAGTCTCTTTTCCTTACATAATAAGCATTTCCCATAGACATCAAGATGGATAAGACACCAACCTGCACCCTGGTTTACATCTGAGTTGCATAACAGTGAGACCAAGCTTGAATGAAATTTAAGGTCAACAACTCACTTGTTGTTTGGGGTCTTAAAGCTACCTTTCTGAAAAGAAAACAAATGTCCTTATTTTATAGGAAAACAAATCTGAGAACAAATAAATTTGCTTACTGGACTGAGAAAATCTGCAGATTTCTGTCATACTTCAGGAGCCCTTTACTAGCACATAGATTTGCAAAAAGGTATGCGAGTGAAAGCCAACCTAACCATAAGTACAACTTGAAACAAGACCTTCCAGATGACAATGTTAATTATTAGTATGTTTCAAAGTTACTTTCCCTTTCTACCCAATATAGTTCCCCGAAACAGATCACAAATCCTGAAAGTGATCTCACTTTATGAGGGACCTGGAGGCTATGATCTCTTCCCAAAGTTTAGGAGGGCTTACAGTACGTTTTACATTGAACCATGCACCTTCATCTGCAGCATGTCCCTGATACCTGGCAGATACCCAGCCTTGTGGAAATCTTCCACCTTCATGTACCACTACTCCCACAACTAAAAGGCATGCAGGAACTGGGTACATATGAGCTTCTGACTCATCCAACTCTACATACAACTCATATACAACAGTAATCGCTTTCATCACATCCATTTATCTTGAGCTGTGTTTACAAGCTTCTGCAAAATGTTTTCTTCTCTGTCTCATTCTGTACTGATAGACTTGCTAATATTTCTTTCTTACTTTATTCTGGATAACAAAAAACATTATAACAATGAGAATAATTAGATAAGTCTCATAGTGTCTAATAATTTTTTAGATATGTATTTGCATACATGTCAATATGCATTAAACATTACATATGAGACAAACTATCATTCAGTGGAACCAAGCATTATCTTTTAATAAATGTGTCACTAATGAGCATAGTTACAGGTCCAGCTGAGACAGATGTGTTCTTTTAAGACAGCCCTGAATGAGATGGTATTGATCTGAAGTTGTAGCCTTCATTTGCTGTTCAACCAGTGGGTACTCTGATCGGACTCGTCTGCCTTCACAGCATCTGATCTGAGCTCCAAGCACCTCCCCTACCCATAATGCCCCTGTCTCCCTCCTCTCTTCAGATCTCATTTGCCGCGTTCGCATAAGCATCGTGATCTGCTGCTCTGAGCTCCCATCTGGTAAGTGACTTTTTTTGTGTGTTTCTATCTCCTTTTTACTTAAATTTCTTCCCTTTCTATCCCTTTTCTACCTTCCCTATCTTTGCACTGTTTGTCGGTTAAAAAAATAAATAAATTCTGTCTCCACCCCGGCCTCTGGGACTCAAACTCCTGCCAAAACATCCGGGGATGGGGACAAGCATAGACACCGGGAGAGGCCGAAGAAGTGATCCCCTGATCCCTCGGCCTCCACCGGTCTCTCAGCCAAGCTTCTCATAGGCCCATGACCGGAATCTCCCCAGCTCCAGTCCCCTCACTTCTCCAAGGAGCCAGAGGAGCTTCAGATCTGTTCACTGGCCCTGGCTTCACCGCATTGACCCTCCAGACCAGTATCGGTGGCCTCTTCGTCTTGGTCTACCCGCAGCCTTTCCAAAGTGGAGGTAGACAGGTTGATCCAGAAATTTATATGCACTCAGATACAGATGGGAGTCTTGCCTGCCCCCTTTCCCTCCAGAGCAGGTAGCATGCAGTCCATGTTCCTACCAACTACTCCTTCCCCAATCTGACCCCTGGTTTTGGAGCCTTCGGTTCCGAGGACTCTTGGTGTCAAGGGGTCACTGACGATGGTACCTTGTACCTCGACGTCGGCTATTACCTTGAGTAGGGGAGGGTGTCAGATCCGAGCCTTTCGGAGCACAGCCTTCCAATCAGAGTCTCGGTCCCTAGAGGTTCAGCTCTGACTCCTCTGTTGATCCAGAGGGTGACGAATCTGACTGTACTTCCTTCTCAGATGGTTCACTCCCCCCTCTGCCTTTGACATGGTGGACAGGGTTCTCTCAATACCATCGAGCCCCTTGATTATCTTGACTTTGGACTCCACCCTGGATCCCTCTGTTTCTGGTATCTTTGGTACCTCAGGGACAACCTGCACCTCTCTGCCCCAGGATGCTCCCACATGGGAGCAGCCAGACGTTTTCGAGTCTTCCCCAGAAACTCCACCTGAGGTGGTACATCAAAAATATACATGCAAAAGGAGGCACATTTATTCACCACTGGAGTCCGTCATGGAGGAAACTGATTTGGAGGAAAGAGAGGGTTCCCCCCGGTCACTCCCGAGGATGTCTCCTTTAGAGACATCATGGAGATCCTTCACCAATGAGGGGGGTTCTGCTCAGAAACCCAACTTGGATGAATCAGTGTCCCTGGAGGCATTTGGCACAGGACCCTCTACATCCTGGGTGTCCCCTCCCATGGATCCACTGGTGGATCTAATTACATCTCTGGCATGGAAGGAATCAGACATGGTGCAGCCAATACCCAAATGCCCTGACAAGATTTTGAGTGCTCTCACAGACAGGACCCACTGGATCAAGAGATCCCCCATAGATGCCATGGTAGTGGTAGCAGCCACTAAGAAGAAACTCGCACAGGAGAGCTCCATGGTTCATCCACCAGACTGAGAGTCCAGGATGATGGATCACTTTGGGAAGCCACATTTTTCATAAATGTGCTAAATTATATGGCACATGTAATTAGACTCTAGCGAGACCTTGTCAAGGAGATCACTGAGTCTACCCCAGAGTCCATGATGGTGGAGGACCAGAAGGTTTTCTCTTCTTGCATGGCCACCCTTAAGTCGATTGCTAACACCCCTCTGTGGCTTCTCCCTCATGCCACTGAGGGCACCACTAGAGCTGCCAGGACAGGCGGTGCCATCAGGCATCATGCCTGGGTCCAACTCTGTGCATTCTCAGATCCCTTTAAGGTGTCCTTTACCAATGCTCCATACGACGGTTCCACTCTCTTTGGAAGGTCGGTACGTGATACTCTTGTCCAGAGCAAGAAAGATGAGAAGACTTTGTCTGCTGTCAGGATCTGCTTCTCCACTCCCCAATGATCCTTTTTGAGGAATCAGTAGGAGGCAAAGAAGATGTGGTTCTGAAAGTCTCAGAGCTACTCCCAGGATGCTCAGGATTCATCTTCCCCTAGAGGCAGAGGGGGATTTGATAGATGCCGTACCCAAGGCAGAGGGGGTCTCAAGAACCTTTCTTGGACAAACCTGCTCAGTATCCCTGAAGGGTTGCTCGACTGCTTAGCTCTAGAGGCAGTCGCCAGGGAGTCTATCACAAATGATCGGTAGGTGTTGCAGATCATATTCAGAGGTTATTATGTCCCTTTCAACCAGTCCCCCTTTCTGCCCAAAACACCTCCTGGATGGTCCACCCATTCAAAGGAAGGAAGCGGCACTGGAAATTGCAATGCTGCTAGAAAAGTAAGTCATCCAACCCGTTCCCCCAGACCAGCTTAGGCATTTATACCAGATTCTTTTTGGTGCCAAAGATGATGGGGGATTAAGATCCATTCTGGATCTTTCCATTCTAAATCCGTCAGTTGTCAAGACAAAATTCCAGATGGTCACTCTTCAATCTATCCTCCCCTTTCTGCAAGAGAACTATTGGATGTGCTCACTTGACTCAGGATGTGTACTACCACATCAAAATGGACAAGCGCTCTTGAAGGTTTCTCCACTTCCGGCTGGGGGCCAGTCATTACCAGTTCAGAGTGCTCCCCTTTGGTCTCACCACAGCAACCAAAGTGATGGCAGTGGTAGTGGCTCACCTGAGACTACAGAGATTCCAAGTCTTCCCCTACCTGGATGACTGGCTACTTGCTGCCCCTTACAGACATCAACTCTGCCAAGTGAGAGACTCCCTACTACACTTAGCCCATCAGTTGGGCATAACCATCAGTCTCAACAAATCCTTACTGACCCCGGCTCAAATGCTAGAGTTCACCAGAGCCCAGTTGGACATGATTCAAACCAAGGTCTTGCTAACCTCAGAGAGGATCCAGTCTATAAAACTACAGGTCCACTGTATCCTTCAAGCTCAGTCGCCGATGGCAGAATTAGTATTACAAGCATTGGGGTCCATGGTGGCCATGATCACTCTTTTACCCATGGCTCCACTAAGAATGTGGGTACTTCAATGGACCTTTGCAGTTCAATGGTCCGTGCTAGATCTTCCATTATCTCATCATATTCGAGTATCTCGGGTGTGCAGGGACTCTCTTTTGTGGTGGATCCATTCCCCGATCTTCGCAGGGGTTGTCCCTTTCTTCTACCTCCCCCTTTGGCCACAGTGACCGTGGATGCCTCCCTGCTAAGGTGGGCGGACACAGTTTGGGAAGGACAGTCCAAGTACGTGGTCCCCCTATGAGACTCGATTGCATATCAACGTCCTGGAGATGAGGGCATTGCTCCTAGTGTTGCAAGCTCTCCATGCCCATCCTCCCCTAGGGAGGATTGCTACCCAGACTGACAATATGTCTGTGGTCTGGTACATCAACAACCAGGAGGGAACCAGATCTTATCCCCTGTGTCGAGAGGCCATGAGAGTGTGGGGGTGGGCGATCTCCACCGGCCATTTTCTGGTGGCAATGCACATTCCTGGGAGGGCCAACATTCTAGACGACTGGCTCAGCAGGTCTATACTGATGCCTTACAAGTGGTCTCTGAATCCTTCAGTAGCAAAACAGATCTTTCTCAGGTGGGGTCAGCCTTGCTGTGATCTCTTCACCTCTCCTTCCAATGAACAGGGCAGAGAGTTTTTCGCTCCAAACCCCCCTGCAGGGGGAAGCCCCCAGAGATGCTCTGGTTCATGCTTGGTCCTTCAGTCTTCTGTATGCATATCCTCCTCTGCCCCTCATACCAAAATTTCTTCAGAAAGCTCACAAACTGGGGAGCTCTGTCATCTTCATTGGCCCATTCTGGCCTCACCAAGTATGGTTCCCCTCTCTGTGGTCTCAGGTTGTGTATTCACTCTGGATGTTAGATCCAGTTCTGGATCTCATTTCCCATCCCTCAGGGATCCCCCATCCAGACCTGGTCAGTCTGAAGCTCACTGTTTGGCTGCTTCAGTTCCCATGATAGTCAGGACTCCCAGGTTATCCTCACTGGTCAAAAGAATTTCACAAATCTTCTACTAAGAAGGTTTATTCCATTAAGTGGAAACATTTTTCTATTTGGGCCTCTGAATGTGACCTGGACCCCTTTACTGCTCTGGGTCCAGGTGGTTTTAGATTTTTTAGCAAGTATTTTTCAGCAAGGTGCCAGTTCTTCTATGATCAAGGTTCAACTGGCAGCTATATCAAACGTTAATGTAAGTGACAACATGGCTTCTCTAGTTTCTTCTAAGCTTTTGTAAGCCTTTTTGAAAGGCATCTTCTTACTTTGGCCACCGGTTAAGGACCCAACGCCTCCTTGGGATCTCACACTAGTTCGGCAAGCTTTGGTCTCATCCCCGTTTGAAAATGCAGCCACAGTGGACGTACAGTTTCTGTCCTGGAAGATGGCTTTCATAATTGCTATTACACCCGCCAAAAGGATCTCGGAACTTCAAGCATTATCAGTCAAGCCGCCCATTTGGTATTTCATAAAGACAGGGTGTCACTGCGTACTAATCCATCCTTTCTTCCTAAAGTAGCTTCAGAAATCAACATTAATCAAGTGATTAATCTTCAAGTTTTCTTTCCAAATTTTCAAAATAAGGGAGAGTACAAACTCCACTTGTTAGATGTGCACAAGCAACTATGCTTTTACCTGTATTGGACAACGTCATTTCATAGGTCTGACCAACTTTTTATTTCCTATTCTAAGCCCTTTTTAAGGAAACCAATGTCGAAGATTACCATTGCCCGTTGGATTTCCCAGTGCATTTCCCTGGCATATTCAGCTAGAGGTTTAACTCCGCCAGGTCAGGTTAAGGCACATTCCACTAGATCTATGGCTACTTCAGCTGCCTTCTGGTCCAAAGTTTCTCTGGATGATATTTGTTCTGCGGCTACTTGGGCTTCTTCACACACTTTCATCTCACATCACAAGTTGGACATGTTATCAAGGAACAGGGCATCCATTGGCTCCACCATGCTCTGGAATATCCTTCAATGAGGGCCTCCCAGGTGTTTAGTAGCTGGGGACTCTGTCCCACAGGTTGAAGAGCAAATGAAGAAAACAACTTCAGATAAAGAAGTTATGTATTCACCATACCATTCCATCTGAGTTGCTGCTCTTCATTTGTCTTCAACCATCCATCCCTCCTTCCCCCTGCCTTATATAGGCTGTGTGGTGGCCTGGATAGATGAGGAATGGTCACCATATGAGTATGCTTCTGTTCTCCTCTGCTTGATTAGGGAGATCTTTGTCATGAGATGAGAATTTGGATAAGATTGGGATGCTTGGGTGGGCAGCAAACTCAATCTGAAGGGAGGAGGAGACAGGCGCATTATGGATAGGGGAGGAGCTTGGAGCTCGGCTCAGATACTGGAAAGGCAGCCGAGTCAGATCCGTGCTGGATCCGAGTACCTACAGGTTGAAGACAAATGAAGGGCAACAACTCAGATGGAATGTTATGGTGAGTACATAACTTCTTTTTTTTTGTTATTAGTGTTACAGTTATGCTGTTCAGGCTTTGGAAATCCTTACTAAAAACTGGGTATTTCACTGTTTTTTCCAGCAGCTTAAGGCTTGGTAAAGAACTTGATTGAGGACTTAAGGGAGTGAGTTGGATTGTACTACTGCAGTAGTACTCGGAGAACAGGATGCTTATTAGGGTGATACAGAACGGTGTGGGCAGTGTTCAGGGTTGACAGGGCTTCTCTATTCTCAAGTTCAGAACAATTATTGAATACAAGGGATGGACAGTAGTGGGTTTGTGGGGGATGATAGGAGGAAAATTATGAAAATTGTGTCAGTAGGAGTTGCTCTTAGGTTAGTAAAAGTTGTAGAAACATAGAAGAGGCTTGGCATTAGCAAATTATTGTCTGTGGCTAGTCTGTTGTTTTTTTTGGGGGGGCGGGGTTAAAACAGTGAGAAGCATGATGACGGAAGCCTAACTTAGAACTACACAGCCAAATGATACTCTTGATATGATAAGCACATTTAGTATGAGATCAAAAATAATAAACAGCATTTTAAAAATAGGAACTACTTGTAAGGGAGTTTGGTGTTTGCTGTTATATTCATCCCTGAATAGTCGGTATGAGGGTTCATTCCCAGGTGAAAAGACAACTTTAGCTTTACTGAAGTAAATGGAGTGAATGACTTGAGACATACCTCCCTGGACTACATGAAAAGAGACATGGAAGAGCTCTAGGATCATGTGACCCAGGCAGGTATGACCCTAGCCCTGAGTAGCATCCTGCCTTCACTCAATGATACCACAATATAAGGACAAAATTATTGACTTCAACAATTGGCTAAGCTTCTGGTGTCATTCAAAGGGGATCCAGTATCTGTCTGCCTGGTACGACATGATCGACAGACCACGATGCTTTGCCATAGTTGGTCTGCACCTGTCACCCTGCGATTCAGGTTACTGGCTAAAGCTCTTGCCACCCCTATAGTGCATTTTTTAGGCAAAGTTCAAAGGACAAAACCACCACCGTAACAGGTACAAGCATGCAAAATCTGAAGGTAATGCTACTCAATGCTAGATGTCTAAACCTCAAAATGCACTCTCTCGAGGCAGTTCTAAAAATGGAGAACATCAACATCTGTGCAGTGACAGAGACCTGGTTCAAGGCTCCAGAGAGCACCCCTGCAATACCAGGCTACAACTCTTACCACACTTTTCGGCCACCAAACCAGGATCGAAACACTGAAGGTGGAGGAGTGTCCATATTCACCAAGGATATTCACACCACCACGTTAGTTGCCCACCACAATGCATCTGAAATTCTCAAGGTGCAACTAGCACTAGGAAAGACTGCAATCCAAATTGTAGCTTGCTACAAATCCCCCACCATACCCCAAGACACTAAGGCACTGTACGAGCACATCCACTCATGCATGAATCGTGCCATTCCAAATAAACCAAGATGCTCTCCTCCAAAAAAAAGGAAGCCAATCTGGTGGTCCCCTGCCATAAACAAACTTTACAACAAAAGGAAGAAACTGTTGCAGAAAAGAGGAAAATTCCAGTATGCAAAAAATTCCCTTACCAGCCTCAGTAAGAAGCTGAGATCCCTCATAAAATCCTCCAAAGCTAGTTACGAAAATAAAATTGCCAAAGATTCCAAATACAACCACAAGGCATTCTATAACTATGTCAAGAATCTAAATGGCAATGCTTAGATCTGCTCTGAGCTACAACAGAATGACATTAAATATACTGACCCCAAGGATATTGCCAATATCCTGGCAGATCGATTCAGTGCCAACTTCACCTCCATCTGACCCCCTAAATGGCCCATCTCAATACAAGAAGATTGCCAAATTCTGGTAATAATGGCTACACAGGTAAAAAACGCACTCTCCAAAGCTAAGAATACAGTATCCATGGGACCATATGACATCCCAGGCTGTGTGCTACATGAACTACAAAATGAACTGGCACCTCACCTAAGTGTCATGTTTAATCATACCCTCACCTCAGGCTTTGTGCCCACTGAATGGCGCACAGCTACAGTTATCCCACTCCACAAGGGGGGATCCACCTTGGATCCCGGGAACTATCACCCCATCAGTCTGACAAGCCTGATCTGCAGGGCCATGGAGTTTGGGTTCGTGAAGGGCCGATCTTGTCTCCTGAACCTGACTGACTTCTTTGAATCAGTCTCCAGAGCCGTGGACGAGGGTAAGGCAGTCCACACAGCCTATCTGGACCTCGCCAAGGCCTTTGACACCACCCCCCACTCTGGAATCATAGATAAACTTACGAAGCTGGGCATTAATCCCTACGTCACTTGATGGGTTGCCAACTGGCTTACTGACAGAACTCACATTGTACAAGTAGCTGACTCCAAATCCAGCTCCAGACAAGTGGAGTACCTCAGGGTTCAGTCCTGGGACCTCTCTTGTTTGGCATCTACTTCTCTGAAGTACAGACCAACACTAATGGACTCTGGCTAACAAAGTTCGCAGATGACTGCAAACTGGGAGCCATTATTGAATCCCTAAATGATGTGGATACTCTACAAAAGGGCCTTACAGAAACAGATGCTTGGTGCCAGAGTCATGGGCTCAAGCTCAATGCCAAGAAATGCATAGTTATCCCCTTTGGGAAAAAACATGTACCCGTGAATTACCACATAGGTGGCAGTACACTAAACACTGAAATTGTGATAAGTGACTTAGGGACACAGGTAGACAGTGGTCTCACCTTCAATAACCACATCACCACAATAGTCAGGAAATCCTTCTATGTGGCATACCTCATCACTAAGGGCTTTTCATCAAGAAAAAAGGAGGTCATTGTCCCACTGTACTCATCCCTCATTAGACCCATTATAGAATACAACGCCCCATTTGGTATGTACCTCTCAAGACATCTGCAACAACTGGAAAGGCTGCAGAAATACCTTACTAAAAGAATCACAGGCGTGAAGCAGATGCCCTATGCTGACCATCTTAAAAAACTCCAGCTATACTCTGTCGCATATCGTCTACTCCGAGGCGATCTCTGCTTAACATACAAGGCCATATCAAACCCAGAGCTGTTGGACATGCTCCACTTAAATAAATCCCAATCCCTCAGAGCCACATGCTCCAGGGATCTAAACTTTGTCATCATAATAAACAAAACATGCTGGAGGGATAGGTTCCTGACCCAGAGACTCCCCATACTCCGGAATAAACTGCCCATACATGTCAAGCACAGCGCCTCTTTGGCCCTCTTCAAAAGGAACCTTGATGATTGGATGGGAGAAAGAAAATTCACCCCGGGGATCACATCAGTCACCCTGCTAGACAGGGCTCCAGGAAATTAAATAGTGTGGGAAGAAATAGCCAGGGAATTGTTATGGCTAGGCTTGTATAGGCCCTAAGGCCAATAGCCTAGTACCAACCTATGAACTAGAGTTTTGCTTAAAATATGGCTATCCTATCTAAGTTTTTGTGGAACTGAATGATAGCAGAAGAATGTATTGGATCTTGGCTAGTGAACTGGAGTCATAATAAATGACAGAGTAATCAGCATATTGTTTGATTGAAGCAGGTTAGGAGAAGTTGGGTAGTCTGTTTACCAATAATGTAAACAGGGGGGGGACTAAGTACAGAACCTAGAAAACTCCCATATTAACAGGGTGAAACAGCCTATCAGAACTGGTCTAAATATCTACAGAACTATGCTTCTGTACTGGAGTTAGTGCTCATCTTGGAAAAATGGTATATCAGAAGGATATGATTGAGCATGTCAAAAATTTTTTGATAAGCCAAGAAATACAACATCTGCATAGCCATAATTATTTCAGCTCCTGTTTTAAGTCAAGGACTGTAAGTCAGACTCTTTGAAATGCAGGAATTTAAGTGTAATTAGAGAACATATACCATGTCTGAAAGTGATTTATCCTTAAAAATTCCATTTTTTCAAGACACAGCAATTTGGAGATAATATACAGAGGTAATAGGAGTGTGTCGGGGTGCAGCTACCTCATTGAAGGCATAGCAGTTTTAATGTGTAACATGACATTCAGAGTTCAGTAATATTTCTAGTGAAACACACACAGGAATTTCATTGTCAAGACTCAAGCTTCTGGTAGGGCACGATCTTTATTCAGCTATTGTCTAATGTGGTTAGTGAAATTTAACAAAGCTTTCTACTTTGTGCTACAGTTGGAATGAAAGCCATGTTAAAAGACTGTGGGGTTATTTTTGTTTAGATATTGTAGTATTTGATAACAGACTAATTCCTCTAAGCTCTTTGATAGTCATGGGAAAAGAGAATTGCACTTCGTCTATATTGTAGAAGTCCTCCCCTTTCTGTGGCGATACAATTAATGAAGACTTTCAAGGTGTGAATACACAACCTTCTCTAATGTAAAGATTTGTAATTACTGAAAAAAACTGAAGCCATATAACTGAGGACATTAAGAAAAGTGGTATTAAAAAATAGATTGTTGAGTCTAAGTTTAATGGTGACAGTGAATGCCCGCTAATAAATCTAAGAGCATTGTTGAAAGTGCTTACATTGTTGCTAGACGTACTTTCAAATGTTACAAGAAGCTGAAGGCTAGTGCAATGGGAGTGAGGAGTATTTACTCATAGAATTTGATGGTATACTTGTGACAGACAAGTTGTTTGGATTGGATATTATGAACTTGTTTAGTTTGCTTGATACAGAGTTAGTTCTTATTGATTCATTAACAGAGTCCAAAAAGTTGTGCTGGTGGGTGTATATACACAACATATACTTGTTGTTAGTCAAGATTAAAATCACTAAGGACAACGAGTTTAATATGGATATTGTTGGCTATGGAGGATAGGAGGTGCTCTGTGCCAAATTTGGGAGCATCAGGGGAGATATAGAATAAATCTAAGACTATGTGTTTGGCTTGTCTGTTGGCAAGTGAAATGAGAATGAAGTCAATATCTGTGATGTGTGGATACTGGATATGCAGTGGGAGTGCAGGTTAGGGTGTTCTTATTTATGATTTCTACTCCACTGGCACCTTCAGGGGTTCTGTCAGAAATTGTTATAACCTGGTGGAACAATTTCAGTGGCTTTTACTTGTGGCTTTAACCATATTTCGGTAATTGTGAGGATATCTGGCTGGCAATACTCAAGCCAAGCACGACTCAGGGATCAGTTATTGTACATGCCTCTGTTGTCAGAATGTACAGGTTTGAGGGTACCAGAGCTGAGAGCTGTGAGCGACTGTTAAGGGATACATCAGAGTGCATTACCAAAAATGGCAGTGACATCCTTAGATAAGGAGAAGGGGTGCTTAGAATGTTCCACTGCGATGCTAGTTAGAAGGGGTGCTTAGAATGTTCCACTGCGATGCTAGTTTGTAACAAGATGGGGAGGGTGGTCTGTTTACATTCAGCTGGATCTAGTATAGCGCAGTTTGGGGGTTTTATTGTAGACTTGTAGTGTAAAGTACTTGGGTGAAGTTTTATGTTGTACACTGTTGATGCAGAGAAGTAGACACATGATCAAATAAAGGAAAAATGCAATTAAGAGGATTAAATCTATGAGCATGTTGTAGAAAATGTTAAAGGTAAGGAGAAACAATAGTTATATATGGAGTATTACTGCATTTACTTCCAATAAGCAGTGCTGGAGGTGTGTGAATTTAGGAGTAACCTGAATTTTTTTTTTGAAAAAAAAAATGTTATTAAATAGATTTTGTACTGGAGTAGCAAAAGAGTTAATGTGCATAATGTACTAGCTAAGTGGATTTGTCATATAGTGTAGTATAGCTACTACAGAAAGTGATGCTGGGGAGGGCAAAATGGGGGCAAGATATGAATCAAGGCTATTATCTACCTATTTTTTTTGTTTGTTTTTTTTTGTGGTATGTCAGCTAATTCTGCACAAAAATATTAGATGAATTCCTAAACATCTATAGCACGTTGAAATAAATCCGTTATACTGATATGATTTTCTCTCTTTCTCACGTTTACAAATAAATTATGTAAAGATTAATTGCAAAAGTGGAATAGAAAGAGCAAGAACTCACAACAGTATAATGGCTTCATTCCTTTAGGTGTTGTTTCTGCCTGAAAGTAGCATATGAAGAATGAAATGATGAATAATGAATATGAGTATGCTGTATTCTGCACCACTGCTAAAATGCCACTGCTTACATGAATTAGACAGTAAATCTTTCAGCCGTTCCTTAGGCTGCCTCACCAAGACATCCTAAAGAGTTTTAATAGGTTCAACAATCATACATTCATTTCAGCATACTATGGATGTCCCTCAGTGTCTTTTGACCCCTGTTCACATGTTTAACACCTTTACTGAATTATCACTTAAGACACAGACAAGCATACAGTTATGTAAAAGAACAAAAATAATGTTAAAATGTTAGCAGTTACAAACATTATACATCACATATATATTTTTATATGCAATCATCAATCCAACATTACATAAATTGATCAATTCCTGCCTTTCCTTAAACCTCACCCCTCCTCAAAAACATTATTCTGCATGTATTGTTCCCACAATTTCTATTTTTTTCTATGTAATTTGCTCCTAACCTTTTCAAAAGATCCCACTTCCAGTTATTTTATTTCTGTTACAATATTCACTACTTCAAATACAGTGCATTTAGACTTGGATTTCCATTTTCTAATAATTTTTTGTCAGCCACCAAAATTAAACTTAATAAGGTCTTACTATGTCTAGGCAATTCAGACCCTGTATCCCAGCTCAATATATATATATATATATATATATATATATATATATATATATATATATATATATATATAGATAGATAGATATGCACATAAATAAATAAATACATAATTTCCTTAGTAATGCCAATCTGATCACCCAATATTTCTGACAGAGTACATTGTAGGGAATTTTTAAAAGTCTGGCAACTCATTATACTTTCAAAATATATGTTCCCAGTTACCGCTTTCTTCCCCATCACACCTCCAACATTTGCCATCTACCTGAGAAAATGTTTTTCATTTAGCTTTCCCCTACTCTTTCTTTTTGCTTATACTCTGATATCAATCCCTTAAAGGGAAGGCAATCTCTAACCTACAGTCTAAATGTTTTCTTGGCCTCTTCCGACTCTGTTACCTTTCTTTCTCTCTCTCTCTCTCTCTCTAGTTATTTGCTCCCAATACCTTGGTCCCTTTGATGGTTTTCTCCAGTAAATTCTTGCCCCCTCTTGCCTATTCTCTCTGCCCCTAATTGCAGTCATCCCTATTGGCAAATCCTCCTTTCTCCATTTTCGTGTTGGCTTACTTCTTAGAATTCTTTCTGCTAATTTATAAATATAATATTCCATATAACTGTTGTTATTCCCCTTAAGGATATGCTTCCAAAATCACAGTGTCTCCTTCTTACTTGTTGAATCCCCCCCACCTCATCATCATGATCAATTTCCACTTTGAATTATAGCTTTCTGCTTGTACTATGTATAGGATTCTTGACTGTGTAGTTCTAAAATATCCATTCAAATCAGGTGATCCTAAACCACCTTGTTTTATTTGGAAAATCAATTTATCCCACTTGCCCCTTGCCCTCATGCACTCTTAGATAAAAAACATTCAACATTTTATTAATTATTGTCCACAACGTTTCCTCTTTTTGATAAAAATATGTCTGACCTGTATATAAAACTAAATGGACTAAGAGCATTTTCACTGCTTGTATCTTGCTATCCTTATCCATTAACAAGAGCTTCCATCTTCTCAGTTTTTGTATTATCTTTTGCTTAGTCTCTTCCCACATATCCTTAACTGCCATAACAGAATCATTTTTAACCCATACTCTGAAATACTTCATTTTATCATGCTCCTATAAATATGGATATTTCTAGGCACATAGTTTATAGCTACAGCCTTTGCTTTGTCTTCACTAATTTTATATCCTGAAAAGGCTTAACACTGTCTCTGAATGTTCCACAACACTGAGGTGTCCTTTTCTAGTTTTATCAGGTACAAAATAATATCTGCAAATAAAGCCAACTTTTCTTGATTACCATATTAATTATATCCTTGAATTTCGGAGTCCCTTATTTTCTTTTCCAATGGCTCTAAATATAATGCAAATAACAAAGGGGAAAGAGGACACCTCTGCCTGCTTCCTCTTTTCAGACAAAATTTATCGTACAGGAACCCTCCCATTTTAATTTTGCCTCTGATCCCTCATATATCCTTCTAATTAGCCTTATTTCTAGTGAAACACACACAGGAATTCCATTGTCAAGACTCAAGCTTCTGGTAGGGCACGATCTGTCTAATGTGGTTAGTGAAATTTAACAAAGCTTTCTACTTTGTGCTACAGTTGGAATGAAAGCCATGTTAAAAGACTGTGGGGTTATTTTTGTTTAGATATTGTAGTATTTGATAACAGACTAATTCCTCTAAGCTCTTTGATAGTCATGGGAAAAGAGAATTGCACTGCCTATATTGTAGAAGTCCTCCTTTCATACAATAAATGAAGACTTTCAAGGTGTGAATACACAACCTTCTGTAATGTAAAGATTTGTAATTACTGAAAAAAACTGAAGCCATATAACTGAGGACATTAAGAAAAGTGGTATTAAAAAATAGATTGTTGAGCCTACGTTTAATGGTGACAGTGAATGCCCGCTAATAAATCTAAGAGCATTGTTGAAAGTGCTTACATTGTTGCTAGACGTACTTTCAAATGTTACAAGAAGCTGAAGGCTAGTGCAATGGGAGTGAGGAGCAGTTGCTCATAGAATTTGATGGTATACTTGTGACAGACAAGTTGTTTGGATTGGATATTATGAACTTGTTTAGTTTGCTTGATACAGAGTTAGTTCTTATTGATTCATTAACAGAGTCCAAAACGTTGTGCTGGTGGGTGTATATACACAACATATACTTGATGTTAGTCAAGATTAAAATCACTAAAGACAACGAGTTTAATATGGATATTGTTGGCTATGGAGGATAGGAGGTGCTCTGTGCCAAATTTGGGAGCATCAGGGGAGATATAGAATAAATCTAAGACTATGTGTTTGGCTTGTCTGTTGGCAAGTGAAATGAGAATGAAGTCAATATCTGTGATGTGTGGATACTGGATATGCAGTGGGAGTGCAGGTTAGGGTGTTCTTACTTATGATTTCTACTCCACTGGCACCTTTAGGGGTTCTGTCAGAAATTGTTATAACCTGGTGGAACAACTTCAGTGGCTTTTACGTGTGGCTTTAACCATGCAAATAACAAAGGGGAAAGAGGACACCTCTACCTGCTTCCTCTTTTCAGACAAAATTTATCGTACAGGAACCCTCCCAGTTTAATTTTGCCTCTGATCCCTCATATATCCTTCTAATTAGCCTTATTACTTTATCAGGGAATACAAATGCTTCCATTGCCCTTCTCATAAAAGCTTGGCTTATTCTGTCGAATGTTTTCTCTGCATCAAGACCCACCAACTACAGCAGTAGTTTTATACATTCTGCTTCTCCCTTGATCATCATTGCTCTGTTAATGTTGTCAACTGTTTACCTCCTCTCCACAAACCCAGACTTGATCCATATCTATCCATTTTGGCATCACTGTTGCCATTCTTTTAGCCATTATAGATATGAACACTTTATAATCATTGTTTAGAATCTAAATGGGCCTGTATGAAGCTGGATCTGATGGGTCTTTAGGTATTACAGCCACTACAGCTTTCATCTTTTAAAATACTGTTAAACAAAACCTTCCAGATCTTTATCACTTTCTTCCTTCTGGCTTCCAAATGTCTACAGAAATGCCATCTATTCCTGGAGACCTCTCTACAGATTGATTTTGCATCACTGCTTTTATCTCATCTCCTCCTATCTTAACTTTAATTATTGAGACTCATCTACCTATTACCTTGGCTTCCATAAATATTTAAATTTGTGCTTTTTCTTGATTTCCACATTCCTCTGCTTATACAGTTGCCATAAAATGTATGAAATATCTCTAATACTGCTTACTGCGATGGTGGTGCTGCGGTAGCGTTGTCGCCTCACAGTTAGACGTTACCGTTCGATTCTCAGTTAGAGCGTCTTCTGTGTGGTGACATGCATGAATGGGTGTTCCTTCACTGAAGGTTGTGTGCTAGGCCTGGCAAGCCAGTATGTAAAAATCTACTGCCAATCATTAGCGGACCGGAGTTCCACTGTGGCGACCCCTAACCGGGAAAAGCCGAAAGGCACAAACATCTCTAATACCTTAACAGGATCACTGGTTATTTTTCTTGTTATAGGCTCCCTAAGTTTAGCAACAGCCCTTTCTACTTCCTGTAGTCAACGTTTTTGTGCTAAAAGTTTTGTGCTCTGGAGTTATCAAAAAATTTTGCTTAACAGCAATCTTTCTAAACTCATACATATTATCCAGATACTCCCTTATTTACTATTTAGCACTCTACATTTGCACCTTTTATTGTTTTGTAAGATCCCATTTATTCTGCAATATTTTAACCTTTGTACGTCCCTCGAAATAAGTCTCATAGGTTCTTAACTATATCTCATTTCCTTTATTTCTACCCTAGTTTTAAACTCCACTTTCATTTTATCCCACTCACTAGCTATAACTTCTAAAGCACTTTCTATCTTCCCTAATAGCACCCAAATACTTTCCTTACCCATTCCTTAAATTCCTCTCTTTTTTACAGGTAGGTGGGGAAGCACCACTGTCTCATTGGTATTTCATTACCCTGCATTTGTACCTTAGTTGTTATTAGCACATGATCTGAAATAGTTATTGGATGTGTGTCGAAATTTTCAACTAAAAGCACAAGTTCCTGTTAAATTTCTGTCTAGTCTAGCCCATTCATTTTGAGGAATAATATGTAAACTTTTGCCAAGTTCCTACTACTGAATTCCCATACCAAATATTTTCATAAATTTCTTCAGAAATCTACCCTCTTTTGTTATATTTCCCTTCTAGGTCCCCCAGATACATCCTCACTTTTGCAAATCAAGTTCCACTTCCCACCTATAAGTAATATTCCCTGCATAAAGCTAATTATTTATCCGAAGAATTTCTTAAGCTCCATAATAACAGTTTTAGGTGGAATATAAATACATACCAGTGTAATCCTCCTCCCTTGCCAGTAGACCTTTAACACTACAAATCTGCCATTAATTTTTCCCTCTTCAATCACTATTGGAGCTCCTCTAGCAATTAGCATAAGTACTCCCCCTTTTCCCATTTTCCCTTGTCCCTGAAACTCTGTTGAGTATCCCCTCCTGAAATCCTTTCTTTATCAAATTCATGTGCTCATTTCTTTCCAAGTGTCTTTCCCGTTGCATTGCTGTTTGCACTCTGCATTTCTTAATATAATTCAGTACTCTTTCCTTTTTGTCTATACCTGTGAGGCCATTCATCTTCTAAAATAATATGTTTAATGTAGCCATTATAATGAGAAGTTATTATTCACACTTGTTACATATGTTAGCTTTTTCACTATTTCCAACTTTTGTGTTACATGCACCCACTAATGTTTGGCAGGTTGATGTTTTATACAGTTGTTTCTTGTCATCTGCATTTGAACCTATGTTATATTTTACAAGACTTTTTATGATAATAAAACCCTAAAAAACACATCCCCAGAACACCCCATAGCCTATTAACTTAAAACAAACACACAAAACTATGTACATCTTCAAATAAAGAAGTTTTACCCTCCTGATAGGAACTGTCTCAACTTAATAGCTACACACACAGGCAAAACCCATGTTACCCATGCTAAGAGATGTTATAGCTTCTGCTCCTTTTTACACTAATTGCTGTTTGTTCTAATCATTATTACCCTCCCGCATGTGAAAAACAACTTCTGCATTTTCAGGAAACACTAACTTTTAGCCTTAAGAAAAAGTGCACTGGCTATCTTTAAATAAAACTAAATAATACACTGTTGTAGTAAATGTGTTAAATTATTTAGTCACTAGAAAAGCTGCTATGTCTTATTCATTTCCAATAATTTCAAACATTATTTTTTACTGAACTGTTAGCCCTTGTACCTTTAATTTAATGTTTCTCAGAGTAAACAATGTCCAGACCTCCTGATTTATTGCCTTCACCTTTAGTCAGCTTGGTTTCATAGAAACATAAGATCAAAATGCAGAATAGCCTCCTGCTTCATATTTCTCACCTGGCATTGAATATTTATTTGCTTAAAGAAAAGTATTACATTGACATCTCTCATTTAAAAAAAAAAACACTTGCATTCACAAAAAAAAAGTGTCATTGGATTAAGCCAAGGGCATTAATTCTTACTCATGGAAAATTAAAAGAAAACATTTCAGTTCCACATATATTATAATCAGTGCACTTTTACTCCCATCCCGACATCCCAAGATTAAACCCTAATGACTTAAACTTGCTTTTGTCCAGCCTTTCTTCTCTTTTTATGTTGTAACACCTACATTTCTTGAAACTAAACTTTATCACATACAAAAATCACTAAAATACTTTACTATCTCACATGCAATTTTATACAAATACTGTTAAGAACAAAAAATGTTTTACTTACAGTTACTTTTCCCCTTTTTTTTTTAGTGTCCTTTTAAACATTAATGACATTAAGTGGGCATATGCTTGTCAAGGCCCCAACAAGTTTAACATGTCAAGAAAAATCCATTCATTCTCAGACACTTTTTCTTGTAAAGCCATACTTCACAAATGTGATTGATACTTTATAGTCTCACATTTATTCACTAATTTCAGTGCTGCTGGTCTTCTTCCTGTGCATCTGCATCTCCCAGCCCCAGACTCCTGTTCAAGTCCAAGGTACTCCCAATTCTTCTAGTCTGTGCTTTTTTTTCTCTCTCAATCATTTTCCTTTGGAACACTGGAAAAGTTTTCACTGGCAAAGTCTCTGTATGAGTCTTACCATCAAAAGAATGAGAAGCAGAGTCCGCATCTGTTTGATGGCTCTCCCCTTATTGAACAAACTTTTGTATTTCCCCTTAGTCTTTTCTACATCAAAAAATGACTTTGATTCTCCAGGTAAAAATATTCTGAAGACAACTGGATACAGCAGCTTGAATCTCACACCTGCCTCTTGATGTTCCCTGATTTCCGGAATATATTTGTTTCTCTTCTGCCTGGTGTACATTGAGTAATAATATTCTATAAATATTCTAATGTCTCTGACTTTTAATATTTTGCCCCTTTGCCAGAGTTTTGTCAGGATCAACTCTTTCTGCTGGTAGGACTGCATCTTTACTAATACAGGTCTTTGCTACTTTCTCATGGCCAGGTTTGGAGTATACACATGATGTGCACTTTCAATTAACAACTGCTGCTGTGGAATGCCAGTCCAGTTGCTTATTTGTACCTTCATTAAAATAATACAGTCTGTTCCTTCTAGTTTCTTTGATACAGCAAAAAATCTCAGGTTTTCTCTATGTGCTCTGACCTCTAATTCAACCATTTTTGAAACATCTCTTCTTGAACAGTCTCATACTCATCCATCCCTTTCTTCATTTCCACCTATCTGTTTAAAGCTTCTTCTATTTTCTAGCCTTTTGTTGTTTGAGTTGACATACTTCTTCTGTGTTTTATTTATTTTAATCAGCTCTGAACATACCCAGTGGATTAGTGGAAGCCATGTCTTGTACCAAAGCCGGAGCTTGAACTGCATTTGTTTTCTGTCCTCCTTTTCCAGTTTATTTTCTTTCAGACTGTCTTAGTTTCTTCTTTGCTGGCATCCAGGCAGTGTACTTACTAGCCAGTAACTGAATTTACTAAAAGTGATAGAGTTCCCAGCCCTTGTTTTTCAGTTTATTTTTTCACCCTGGGAGACCTGAATTTAAGCTGTTGATTAGTGTGAAGCCATCTTGGAATGCCCCAACCCTCTTCACATTATTCATTAATACAAAAAACATGACAGCCAAATTAAAATTCTACTGTATGCTGATAGCCTCACCATCTTTAGGTTAGGACATTCTCATGAGATCCTTTTTTTCTTTTTTCAGTATTACCTGGTCATACTATCAATCAGTCTGAGAGAAACTGAAGCCACACTTTAGAACTCTACTTCCATTCATGGTAAAATACAGGGTGACTAGAACATTTCTGCTCCCTCTAGGGACGACCTAGAAACTATATGCTTTTAAAAATCCTGGAGTTTGGCTAAACCTACGCCTATCCCTTTTGGTAAATGGGGGTTAGTTGCAGTCTAAAGTAGCTACAGTGCTAGATTCTTAGAGTATCTTCATATTTGTCAGAAAAGGCATGCAAAGCAGCAGGAAGCTATGCTTATACAGCAAGAGGATGTGTTCTGCCCCTTCTCATGCAGAGAGCACCAAACTGGATTACAAACTCTCTTAGGTAGGATTCATAGATCAACATTAACAGTCCCCAGAAAGAAAGCTCCTCTGTATTAACTGCTCAAAGGCAGGCTGACTTCCTGTAATGATATTAACCACACTACTGACTTGAGCACTAGGCCACAAAACTCTGCACACTAGACAGAGTTCAACAGTAACATTATACTCTACCTTTTAAGCCATTATTCACTCTCTGTTCTTCTCTCTCCCTAACCATACCTCATTGCTCTCTACTATGTGGAAACAAATGATTGTCAATATACGTTCCTAAAATTTGGAATCTGTTACATGCCACATTCACCTCCCTCCATACTATGTTTGTATTCCTAACTGCTTGCTCATCCTTCTAGTAGCCCAGGCAATGTGTAAATCCTGTTGTCGGGATTCACAATCAAGGGAGGCTGTGGACAAACTTAAACTACAATTTGTTGTGCTCTGATATTTACTAATAATCTTGCACAGTCCCACTGGAGCAATGACTTATTTGGTGGAAATTTGCATAACTATGAATCACTCAACTGGGGCAGTTATGCACTGCTTTATTGAGCTCCTTATTGATCTGCACTTCAAAACAGTGCAGGTTATATAACTCCAGATACAGGCAAATACTGCATTCCACTACAGATATGCACATATACATCCACACAGACGGAGACTATCATCCATGTCGTATAATTGTTATGTCTGCATATCCTTCTAAAGCACATGTGATCATTCTAGGCCTGTGTCTTGTACCAGTCCCCTTCAACCTCTTTGCCAAATCTAGATGCCATTCCCTCTAGATATAGCCTCTTGTGTGGCAGATATCATTTCAGGTGATCCAGTGGATTGCAATCTTCCTAAATCTCCTTCAGACATAGGAAATTTATCCCTGGTGGTCTAGTGTCTCATGATCCTGCCCTACTCCTCCCACACTGTGGGACTGACACACACACACACACACACACACACACACACACACACACACACACACACACACACACACACACACACACACACACACACACACACACACACGCACACATGCATGCACACACTTCACAGATACTCTCAAATACACCGAGCCATACACCCTGCACAGACACTCTGACACACACACACATACATACACACACGGGTATACTTTAAAGCATCTAAAACCCATAACATCTAATATGAGACCAGAACATCTAAAACCCAAAACATTGAATTTCATAACATCTAACACTACAAATCACAAGAAAATAACATCCCCTCCACATATAACAACACCAAACTACCAAACACACTTTTTACTATGTTTATGCAGGGGGGCAAGCCTCCCTGCACCCATCCCGTAAATTAAATATACCAACTCCAACATCGCACTACAGTGGGAAAAAATTTATTTTCTAACCCCATTGTATCATGCTCCCCTGCAAAAATGTAGTAAAACATGTGTTTGGTGTCATTATAGCTGGAGGGGATGTTATTTTCATGTGATTTGTACTGTTAGATGTTCTGGTCCCAGTGTTATGAAATTAGATGTTTAGAAGGACACACACACACACACACACACACACACACACACACACACACACACACACACACACACACACACACACACACACACACACACACACACACACACACACACACACACACACACACACACACACACACAGACGGGCACACACACACACACACACACACACACACACACACACACACACACACACACACACACACACACACACACACACACACACACACACACACACACACACACACACCCTGCACAGACACACACAAACACACAGAGCCATACACCCTGTACAGACACTCTCAAATACACAGAGCCATACACCCTGCACAGACACTGTGACACACACACACGAACACACTGTCTTATGGATGCATAAAAAAGCAAGTACGCATTCAGTGCTTAATTTCTCTGCATCCACAATGTCCCCATTTAGAGCAGTCATTTAATCTATGTCAGGCAGCTTTTATCCATATCACACACACACACACACACACACACACACACACACACACACACACACACACACACACACACACACACACACACACACTCACCAACATTCATGCACAGACAGACCCACTTACACATAAAACTTGTGTGTGTGTGTGTGTGTGTGTGTGTGTATGGATTCACTTCAGAAGCTCAAAATACTGAAATCTCAAATTTCAGTATCCCGAGCCCAAGAAGCCGAATCCACATAACAACAAAAACTAAAAACCACGAAATTCAAAATCTCGAATACCGGAGTTTTTGAATTGCATGGTTTTACTACACACACACACACACACACACACACACACACACACACACACACACACACACACACACACACACACCATCCTCCACACAAACACACACAATCACTCTACTACATGAAATCAGGGGGGAAGCCCCCCTGCACCCCCCATGTGGGGGCTGCACCCCTACTTAAATATTCTCACTCCGAGGTCACACTACACACACACACACACACACACACACACACACACACACACACACACACACACACATGCATGGTTTTACACACACACACACACACACACACACACACACACACACACACACACACAGCCCCTACCCAAACAGGGAAGCCCCCTGCCCCCCCTATGTGGGCTGCACCCCTACTTAAATATTCTCAAGGTCACACTACACACACACACACACACACACACACACACACACACACACACACACACACACACACACACACACACACACACTTACCTGAATACATGACCACAGCGGAATTTTAGAAGTGCCAAATTCAAAACCTACGGTATTCGAGGTTTTAAATTTTGCGCTTCTAAACTTTCGTTATTATGTAGATTCCGCTTCTTGGGCTCGAAATACTGAAATTCAAGATTTCAGTATTTCGAGCTTCTGTAGGGAACCCACATATATATATATATATATATATATTTATACACACACACACACACACACACACACACACACACACACACACACACACACACACACACACACACACTCACACAGTCAGCACAACATATTAGCATTGGCAGTCTGAACAGAGAAAAGCTACTCTACTCTAATCTGTTAAGATTCCTACTATTGACACATATAGGTATACGGTGAAAATACTGGCATGCACCTACACATTTTCCACACTACTGTGATGGTACACCTGCATAACATAAACCTGTCTGTCATCTATACTGCACATAATGCAAATGAACTTTCCTAACAGAGCAGTACACTGAGCAGTGCAAGGGGCCTCATTAGCACAGGCCTCACTCACTGAATACACACATTTACATGCATCTCCAACACTTCACTGTTCCAAAGTGCTAATCTGCAATAAGAAGCAGTGAACTTTGTAGCAATTATATTGGGATTGCATTGCACATCATCTGTACTATGGAAGCTGACTGTGAATTCCACCTTGCACGTGTACATCCAACCTAATGCAAAATCCCAGCTTTGCATTCATTTATACAGGCACACCTAAACCTTAACTCAAGATAGCTTGACCTTAACTTTATGACTGGGACTTGTGCTTAGTTTTCATTGCCTGAGCTGGGGCTTTTTTAACCTTGTAATTGGTAGTAGGTTGTTTTTTTATAGGAATTAGATGCATGTTGCATTGGACAACTGTCTCAAATTTTGCGACTTTTAAGGCCTTATGCACTGTTATACAGTGGTAAGGTCTTTCTTGCAAAATGGATGCATTTAAATCACTTTACATCCTGGCACTTTCATTAGTAAGCCTTTGTAGACATAGTACAACTATGGACTGTTTTCTCCAATACTATTAATGAAACAACCCTAAGGTCCAATCCACCAACTCAAAATAAAAAAGGATTAAAAAACTTCTTAGAGGGATCAGTAGTTTAATAAACTGTGCTGACATACAATATGAAGTAAGAAGAATTTAAATAAATCATTCATAATAAAGGAGCTTGGATAATAGAAATGGGGGTATCCTAAGTGAAAGACCAGCACTGGTAAAGTTTTTAGTAGAATCTAGAACAGAAGCTGCTGTTAAAAAAGGAATAATTAGTAGAGCATATAAAATATTGCATGATAACTATAAGAATCAATCAAAGGAGGTTAGAAAGGATTGGGAAGAGAGACTGGATAAGAAATTTTCAAAGAAACAATGGGGGGATTTATCTGTGTCTCCCAAATATGCAAACAAAGTCTAGAAGATTTAGGATCTTTGCCGGGAAGTGTTTACATAGGTATTTTTGTACCCCAAGTAGACTCAAAGGAATTTTTCCTCAGGTAGACAGCAAATGCGATGGGGAGGAAAGAGGTAACTGGAAATGTATTTTCTGGGAGTGTAATGAGTTAGCAGACTTTTCAAATTTACTGCAGTCAGCTCTGTCAGAGATACTGGGTGAGCAAACTGGTGTAACTAAGGAAATTATTTTTCTGAGCTATGATACAGAATCGGAATTGCCTAACATAGTATGGTGCAGTGGTTAGCATTGTTGCTTCACAGCAAGAGGTTCTCCAGTTTGATCCTTGGCTGGGGTGCCTTCTGTGTGGAGTCTGCATGTCCTCCCTGTGGTCACGTGGGTTTCCTCCGGGTGCTCCGGTTTCCTCCCACATCCCAAAGACATGCTGCAGGAGGATTGGACACTCTAAATTGGCCCTAGGTGTGAGTGCTTGTGTGTGCCTTCTGTGGAAGGTTGGGTGCCAGGCTGGCAACTTGACCCTGTAAAACTCCACTGCCAATCATGAGCGGACAGGTGATCCGCTGTGGCGACCCCTAACTGGGAAAAGCTGAAAGAAGAATAAGTATGGTCTTGCTGAGTCTAATTATGGTGGCTGCCAAAAAAGAATTTACTGGAAAACGAAAATCAAAGTTTAAACCAACTGTACCAGATGTAGTGACTATAGTAACAGAGATAAAGCAACTGGAATTGCAAACTTTAGAAAAGGGTAGGAGCAAATTACATAGAAAAAAATGGGAATTGTGGGAACAATACATGCAGAGGAGGAATGAGATTTAAAAGACTGCAGGATTTGAATGAGCTATGTAATCTCTGACTGACAGTGATTGGATAGATTATACGTGATGTATAATATTTGCAACTAAAAATTGTGTTAGTATGGTTTGTTTTCATTTATATAAATATATGATTGCCTATGTGTAAGTGATAATTTAATAAAGATGTTTCTTGTTAAAAATGGCAGTATGGCATAGATAATTGGGATTATGATCATCATTTATTTATTTTTTTGTTGACCGGGCTGGTCTAGCTGGATACATGTCCATTTTCAGTAGAGGCCCGGGGAGAAAAGCTCCACATAGAGATACATAATAATACAATTACATAAAAGAAGTTATACAGTGTTAAGAAAAAATATTTAGGAAATTTAAGATAGTACAGTCAAAACGAAAATCCCCCCCCCCCCTTTTTTTTATAGTATTCCAGTTCATAGGTTACAGTGATAATTTATGCATAAAATGCTTATAATTAGTGTACGTAGAATAGATTGTAAATATTTCATATGAAGACATAAAGGAAGGGAGGGAATGAGTTAGAGGGAGAAGAAATTAGTCAGGGTTAGTGCAGGTGCATAGCCAGTGATTATTGAGATGTGATTTTAGATCATCTTGTCAACTTGGCTTTGCCTGTTGTGTAACTCAGCAGTTCACCTAATCACTAGTACTCATAGATCATTTGTCTTATCCTCTTAGTAAATAAACAAGTAAATTGCATCTCATTTTGTACTTAAAGGATAATTTACCTACAAATAAACCCAAACCCTTTGCAAGCTGGTACTTTGGTTTTGGATCACAGACTTTTCACCTTCAGATAGAAAGTGCACATTTACTTCATCATTTTCTTTGTAAATAGCATGCAGCCATGGTTTTAAAAGCAGCCATGGCTTCTTTTCCATATGCTTTTTACTGCTGCACCTAATGAACATCAGCCACACCCACTTGATCCCCCACCATGGGCGCGCCAATGTGAAAGTGAGAGTTGATTGGAGGAGGCCATCATATAGGCTTAGTGGTGGTTTGTGTCATCAGCAGCATACCAGCAATGAGGGTGTATTTGGTATATTCCAACAACTTCCTTTGGTGGGGGAAAAGTGAGAGAAACAGTGACCTCCCCATATGAGTTTATGCTCTCATGCACCTATGATGAGTGCTTCAGTGTTTATGGCTTATTAGCTGAATGCCAACACCTGGCCCATTCCTTCTATTGCTGCCCCTCCTCATAGGTATTGCGGCACTAGATGGTCTCTGTCCACCCCTACCCCTCCAAGGACAGGTATGCCATCCTTGCCATGTCAGCTCCAGCAGATGCCCGAATCACAAATCGAACTTAGGTTGCCTGGGTCATAGTTACGGGTTGGTTTGTTCAACTTAACATGAAATGATGACGATATGTCGCCCAGACTTTTAAAGAATCTGCTTGTATGGAGATGAACAGGAACAGCTGTCTCCCAATCAACATTATGCAGCTGTTTTCTATAACCTAATCTGCTCTGGTTACAAGAAAATACAAGGCAACAACAATCATCAGCTTGGATTAATCTACAAAGAAAGGATACATTTGCATTAAATGCATATATTGTAAGTGGAGATGTTGTTGTGAAGAAAATAGTAAAATAAATGATTTTTATCTGAGGGAAGTAGGCATAATTTGGCTTATTCTTTTATGACAGCTTTCTTTTAAAGTATTTTTGTGTACTGAATCATACATATTTATCAGCAATGAAAGTGCAACACCTTTAAACTGCCATTTTCTATGACTCAATAAAATCTATTTTACAGTCTATGGATGCCATAACATTTATTAAAGTAAATAGTGTCAAAGAGAAGCCTACAATATGGGTGAAATCTCTTGGTTACTATTCCACTAGTGATATCTGGACCCAGAACAAGAATCCTGCAAACAGCTCATAGCTATGCAGTGTCTGATCATAGTGAGGGATAACAGCAAGGAACGAGCATGTCTTATTGCTTCGCCCATTGATACAGCATAAACTGTAGGACCTGCTAATCTAATAACTTGCCTTCATACCCATTTTCTACCTGTAGTCTGCATTTGGATACACCTATGCTTGTCCCACAGATGCTTGAATTCATTCATTATTTTTGACACTGGTGATTTTTTTTTTGTTTTTTTTTTTAAGTTGACCTTCACCCTTTCTGTAAATGAATACTTCCTTTGTTTCTCTCCTAAGAATCCCACCTTCTACACACAGACTGTTTGCTTGTGTTCTTATACATCCATTTTTTCTTAAATATGGGACCCACGTCATTCATGTGGCACTTGGATGTTTCTAACAATTTCTTCCTTTATCCTCAGTAGCATTTTAAATCTCTCCTTCTATGGCTTTTGATATGCATCACTCGCTAGGTTTATTGCCTTTGTTTGCATTGTATCCTTCATTAAGCTGGTGAGTTCTCCATAAGTGCCTGCAAAGCTGCTCATGGAGGTCTTACCAACTGTCTATAAATAAGGGTGGTAATGTAGTACTAGTGATGTTTTTCCCCTATATATCCCAGTATTCTACCTCCCTGTTGTGCATATGACAAGGACTGCTAACCATTAGGTTACATGCAACATATCTGTGTTGTACAGACGTGCTGCACATCCCAAGAAATACATGTTTCAGCTATCCTCACATGGATCTCTACGTGTCTATGGTTTGAGCAGGTGTCCATGTGTGCCCTCCTAAATACACTGTAATGATCATAATCTTGCATATGTACTGTAGGTTACCTTTCACATGCTCTACAAACTACAGCAGGGGCCAAGAATAAAATGTTGCTTTTCCCTACCTGTTAGCTGACCTGTAGCACTAGCACTGGTAATCCTTTCACATTATGATGCCCAGGAAGCAGCTGTGCTTGTAGGCTTCCTTCTGTCATAAAGATCTGTATTTATTGTATGCATTTCTGAGGATATTCCTGTTTATGTAGCGCAGTCCTTATACTGGATCCTGTATAGAGGGTAAGTCTGTGGGTCATTTACATTAAGTAGCACTCATACACTCCTCACAGTATCCATTATTACAGGGTTACGAACTTTGCCCTGCACCTCATCACTTGCACTGGTGCTTGGTTCATATTCTAACAAATTGTAGCCCTCAATACACTGCACAGCAGGGAGTTGGTTTATCATCTTTCAATCCCATGATTCCCCTGCACTGCATATCATACGTCTTGACACTGCATGTTCCTAAACCCATCCAGTTGTGCTGCTTCACTTTTATCTATAATTGAATATTACAGTTAAAAAAATCAATTGATAACATGCATACTAGACATAAAAATAAGGAAATCTTTTACAAAGGTGGCACATTGTTTTGTCTATTATTCTGATAATGAGTATTGATGTCTGTGTCTGTTAATCCTGCCTATTCACCTGAGGCTAGTGACCACTTACACTGTGAGCCCTCTATACATTTTTATGGTCATGATATGCTCAGATCATGACATGAAAGGGACTGATTCCTTTTCTCTGTTCTGACTATGAGTTTCCCTATGACAATGGGAATCTTTTAAGAGCTGTTCACCTAAATCACCATCTAGAAAACAAATGAAAAAGTTCCCAACTTTGTTCATGCATGCAACTGCAGCTGTTTTCAGCCTTTGCTTTATCTTGATTAAGAAAGAAGGTCTTTAAAGTACTAAATGGAAAATGTGGTGAAAACAGTGCCTTAAATTTTTGAGGCTCTACAATTTGAAACTCGAAAAAACAAAGTGCAAGTCTTTGGATACAACATCAGTGTGTGAAACACACTGTTGCACATTAAAAGCATTTTCAAATCCCCCTGCACTCCCATTGCGGTGGGGGTTGCATACCACACACAACTGATACTTATATACAGTAACTCCTTAATCACTGTACCTTGGAAAAGGATGAATTCTCCAAGATACAGCAATTTCAGACTTAGTAACATTTCCCCCATCACATGTAATTCCTTGCTGTTTTGAGACTTGCACTATCAAGTCTTGACCCTACAAAAGGACCCCAGTTGAAACAGATTATGAAAAGCATACTGATGAGTCTTCCCCTGCATTTTGAAAATAATTCACAGATGCTGGACTGTAGAATGTCCTACAGAGTTTCTCACTTCTCAGCTGCAGTACATGGGACACAGGCTACAGCTTGTATGTTTAAGAAAACACCCTGAAGCTGTATACTACTACTACCAATTGCTTGGTGCTTGTAAGAGGAAGTAAAGAGAAACAAGACACAGACAGCCTTTACCTTCATTACAGCTTAAATATATCATAATAAAGCTAATGGCCCAGTTACTGTAATAACTGTGATACATGATTCTGTAGCAATTAAACTTTCATCACTAAAACACTTCAGATTATAGCTCAGGTTTAAAAGATTTAAAGACAAATAATATTCAATACCAAAGTCAACAATGCTTCATGCATGCAGGCTTTGTTATCTCTAGATAGCTCAAGTAATTACAAGTCACTGTTAAAGGCACACCTGGAGTATGAAAAAGAATGCCCAAGAAAAAAAAACGGATATTTCTCTGCATAACCTGAGACCTCCAAACTGCAAACACACCCACACATGCATACAAATACAGATCCATGCCAACTACAATTAATCATGCGCGTGTGTGTGTGTTGAGTGTATTTCATGCACGATATAGATTTTATATACTTCTTTAACCAGTTGCTTTAGTCACACACATTCCCCAGTGGGGTATGGGCTTATGCAGTAACTTTCCAGTCAATGCCATATTGTAAGTACATTTTCCCAAATGCCTTTTCTTTTCTTGAGTAAGGTTATCATATTTTGGCTGGTAACATTTATTACATTAGACTGGTTTTCCATTTGATGGATGCCCTCTGACCTTTATTTTTCAGCAGCCTAGCTGTTGTTTCTCCAGTTTCCACTGTGTTGCTAGTATAATGGAATGGGAAATGCCTCAGTCTTTTAATAATAGAAGTGAGCTGAACACTATAATTGCGTTCTTCCAGCCCCAGTGTCAGCCCTCTGGTACAAGCCATGCTACTTACAGCCATATTGCCAATAAAGTGGGTGGATGTCTTACCTCTGTCCACAGACCAGCCTTTGTACTGTTACTTTTTTATATATTTTTTTAAATTGGCTGCATCTATCTCAGGTCAAAGAAAGATCAGTGACTGTGGTATTAGGCCCATTAAGATGTGTGTGCTTTCGCTGATCCATGCATGTTACACATCAGAGTATGATGTAACTTAGGCTGAAGATGACATAACACATGTACATTCATCATTAACTGGGCATGGATATTACACAGTGCTACCTTTCTGAGCAGGAGTTGCCAGTGTCCACCCCCTTCTCTTGTTATAAGAGTTTTCCAAATGGGGCTATTTTTTTTCAAATAGTGGGATTAAAAAGCTTCCCTCAAAACACTGCAGTGTATTCATGTCTTTTTTACAGTAATATGTGCTACTGAAAATTATTTTATGGCAATCTACAAACGTAATACTGAAATGTATTCTGAATCAACCTGTGGATGGGCATTTGTAGCTAAGGTTGGCTGGGGTTTGAACAAAGTTTGGTAATGCACTTCTAGCAGTGACCTGTGCTACTGTATCTGCTGTCTTCTGCATCACTTATCTGGGAACCAATAGACATTACAATGTATCCTGGTTACTTTGGCAGCTTTAAGCTTGTTCTTGGTAGTAAGTTCCTGTGAGCATCACCAGTGAAAGGCATAGTAAAACACACTTTGAGGTCATATCACTACTAAGACATTTTATATTTTTAACTAGGTATGTGAATAGGTCCATTTCTTCCCTATTTGGTTCAAAACAGCAAAGGTAAACAGTATATATATATATATATATATATATATATATAGAGAGAGAGAGAGAGAGTAGACAATTTAGTGAAGAGAATTAATAGCTAGACAGATAAAGTGAGAGAACAGGACACTAATAGATAGGCAGACAAATAGAATCACTTTGGGACAGCAAGTCAACCAGCATTTTTTTGAGGGCTGAAATGAAACTAAAATATCCACAAAAAGTACATAGTCATGGGGAGAATTTGCAAATTCCACACAGGCAGTAATATTTACAATAACCCTATTGAACACAACAAGGATGCTGAATGCAAAAGAAGATGTAAAACAAAGAAAGCAATTGTAATATAGAAGATATGAATTAAAATTAAGTAACAGCTAGCAATGCAGAGAGATAAAGTTAAGAAGTCACCCATCTAGAACACTTCAGGTGCAGACAGTTTACCCAGTTTCTGGTCAGAAGTATTAATATCTTTATACAGTAATTTACCTTGAGTAAAAATTACTGTGTATAAACCCTAAAAAGATATCTGACTGGTTAACAATGGGGAAATTATATTTATATTCAAAAGTGAAACTGCAAACCATTCTAAGTATTATTGACCAATAAATTGTTTTCCAACATACACACACACACACACACACACACACACACACACACACATATATATATATATATATATATATATATATATATATATATATATATGGGATCTGGACCCATGCTCGACTAGCATATGTCCAAATCACAAAACATCGAACACACATACATGAAAGTGCTTAACATTGAAAAGCGCTTCCGTGTATGTATGCCTGTTTCATAGATCAGACTACAGTGTGGGTAAGGGAAAATTCCCTTTTCCCTACTGTAGTGCGATATCGGAGTGAAAATATTAAAGTAGTGGGGATGTGGGGGGTGCAGGTAGCCCCCCTGCAGAAACGTAGAATATTTTTTTTTGAACTACACATACACGGAAGCGCTTTTCGATGTTAAGTGCTTTCATGTATGTGTGCTCAATGTTTTGTGATTTGGACACATGCTGGTCGAGCATGTGTCCTAGACCCATATATATATATATATAAAATATGGTTTACTATCAAAATGTGGAAAATCAAAATAATTTTCCTCCTTTTGATTGAACCAGTTAGCTGAAATTGGTAATAACGAGTTACCAAAATTTCAGAAATGGTAACAAAGAATTGACATTTGAACATCAGAAGTTCCAATGCAGAAAGTCCATGTTAATGATAATGTTTTTGCAGGGGGCAAGCCCCCCTGCACCCCCCACATCCCCTGCATATTATATATTCCAACTCTGAGTTCACACTACAGTGAGAAAATGGTACATTTCCAGATCCCCACTGTAGTGCAATCTGTTATCAGAACATCGATTCCACATTAGTGAATGCACACTACCATTCACTAATATGGAGTCTAACATTGTCTAGATCGGCATTATGAGAACTTGAAAACAGCCTTTCTGCCTTCCAAGCTTCACGTACGTGCTGATCTAAATTTTGATAGTAAACCTATATATATGTGTGTGTGTGTGTGCGTGTGTGTGTGTGCGAGCATGCGTGCAGGAACTGATGTAGATAAAATCTACCATCATCTAGATAAAAAGTGGCAACAGAGAACTATAAAAGGAACAGGAACAAAAAAATAAATGACAGCATTCTACGCGCTGGGTTATAGATTGCTTACAGAATTATAAGATTCACTGCACACTGATGCAGTATTTTGCAATTACTATGAAAAAGTGTCAAATCGCAGCTGAACCACAAAAAAAAAAAAAACAAATTACAGTCCAGGGTGTGAGAATTCCAGTATGCGTATTACATGTCTCTCCTGTTTAATATGTATATCGGGAAATCTATTTCAGGCAATTGGTAGGCCATAGTATGTAAGCAAGAGTGTTGCTGACTTTAAGAAGAAAAGCTTAAGAAATGGAGTAAAGTGCTGGGTGAGGAATAATCAAGGAAGATCATGCATAAGCTGGAGAATCTGGGGAGAGGGGCTATAGCTAATAAAAGGGACTGAAACTGCAGACTCAAAGGATCGCCCCTAGGTCAAGATGTAGAATGGAATATTTAAGCACCAAAACAAGTCTTAACATCTAGTTAATGTTTCTTTAGTCTTGTACTAAGAATCCACAGCTGATTATAACATGCAAAGTGTGGAGGCCATACATACTATAGAGTACTGACCCTTTTTCTGAGCATCTCACTGGGAAATGGGGAGTATTATAGAAAAAGCAACAGTGAATACATGATATTAGACAATGGGTTAAATGTACATCATCCACTATATTGGAGAATCTCCAAATGACGTCAATATACAGGTAAAACCTATTAAACAATAGTACGTTCACTGCTTTACAGCAGCATATTAAGCTGCCATGAAGCTTGGACAGAAAAAAAAGCAAATGACTGTCGATTTTTATACTTGTTAAACATGGCTTTACTGTTTAACAAGCATAACATAATAAGAATACTTAAAAGGGTAAAGAAAACTAAAACACTCAACTAGCAAAAATACCTTTACTAGTAGTCACATGGATTTCCTTTTCACTTACCTTACACTAAGCATAGCTTAAAAAATCCATAGTTAGTGAGGTGGAAACATAAAGAAAAAAATTCAGCTGAGAAAGGTAATGTGTGTGCGTGACAGAGAGAGAGAGAGACGCAAGAGAGGAAGAATGCACACCCCTCAACTTCTTTGCTCAAAAGTTTGGACTTGAAGAAGCATTTCATCAACATGCAATATCTGAACAATAAAAAATATGAAACTATAATGTCTATCTTTACTGACTAACTACAATACTCAGCAAGTTACCAGAAAATGGAGGCAAATCAAGGATGTTCGGCAAAATTAGGGATATTTGGGAGGGTTGCAATGCTTTGCACTGTATGATTTTTTTTTTGTTTCTATGAATATGTCTGTGAGTGTGTGTATGTGCATGTTAACATTAAATACTTCTATAAGTCATACTTTGGATGTAAAATACTTTCTGCAACAGCAATTACTTATAATACAGCAACTTTGAAACATTAGACAGAGAAACTTTTTTTAACATTAAAAATATAAAAAAATGTATACACTAATAAAAAATATGAAACAATTTAACAGATTTTGATTCAACTCCTTCCTGGGGTGTTATTTACCCCAATGACAGCCACTCTGTCAGGCTTTATCACTTGCTTAGAAGTCGCAGTTTGCTTTTTCCTGAAAACTTTCTTGGACCAGATTCCAAAAGAGTTGCTCATGTTGTAAGTCTGCCCTAATAATAAAAATCGGCTCTCAGTGTAAGTGATATATTTCAGTGTAAGTCATATCTATAAACAGGCTTAGATTGTGAGCTGTTTCCAAAAGACCTGCTTTCAGTGTAAGTGGTCACTTAAACTGATAAAAAGACTTTTTGCATTAGGCCCCTTGTATATTGTAAATTATTATATTAGGCTAATTCTACAGTGCTTTTAGTTGAAATATGACTGGATCTCACTAGGAAAATGTATTTGTGCCTAGTGACACTTTTCTGATAATTGAAATGTTATAAATAAGCTAATAGGTAAAAGGTGTATCAAGTACAATATCTAACTTTACAAAATATATCTTGCAAATCACTGAATGTCTAGCTCTGATAGTCCTCGTTTTAAATTTGTTTGAGATTTTAGTGTGTTTAAGGCTATGCATTGCACATAAATAAAAAACATAAAATAGATAAAAATGCATAAAAAATTAAAATACAAGTAAAACATAAACTAATGCTTGGAGTTTAATGGAACAAGTCCGCCATTTAAGAATGATTGTCTAAATAAATGGGTTTTACGTATCCTCCCAAACAGAGTCACATAAAGGCTTTTATGGTACAAGATGTCTGATTTGGGGATTTAATGACATGAACTTATGCATGAAAGACAAACCAAGTTGCTTAATTTAGGCTGTTCTACTGCTGTGAAGTATGTTTTGACATACAATGTGCAAAATTAATATTAATATTAACATTAATATATGCAGCCTCAACAATAAATAAGCTCCAAGACATTACCCAAAAATCTTTCTCCTCTGTAGAAACCTGGCTGAAAGAATCAAACCTCCTATTCAACCCCAAGAAAACTAAGTTAATGCTTTTTACCTCAAAAAGTTACCAACATCAAAAGCAGTGTTTTACCATAAAGTCAGCAAATAACACTTTCATTGACACCGTAACTCACAGTAAACTTCTAGGCATTATAATAGATGATGCTCTCAAATATGACCAGCATATACTGCACACCATCAAATCTAAACACCAGAAACTAGGCTCCCTTTATAGGATCAATGGATTCCTTACAGATACTGCAAGAAAAACTATAGTCACCACCTTCTTATTGCGAATTCTCTTGTACTCCACTCCTGTGCTAACAAACATAAACAATATTCAAAGAAAGAACTTGCCTCCTGCTACAATAAAATAGCAAAATTTGCTACCAGTCTCCCTCATAGGACCCACCATAGTCATAGCTTAAAACAATTAAACTGGCTTGAACTACTCAACTACCTAACATATTCACAGTTAATTACAGCACAAAAACTCATTCATCATCCAGAAAAATGCCCTGCACTATATAACTTATTACTGACCTACTGTCCAGCAAGGGACCTCCGCTCTAGTAACAAATTCTTATTACTTACAAATAAGTCAAATAAAGTTGCAGGAGAATCGCTATATTTTCAATGCAATGCTAAACTCTGGAATAGTATCCCCACACAATAAAACTCTCCTACAAACTCAGTATTTTTAAACCACTACTTAAACAATGTCTTAAAAAAGTCCTGGTCCTGCACATGCTCATCTCAAAGCCGAGACTTGGTATTCACCATACAATACTCTCCTTAAACAGAACACGCTCAACAACTCACTGAAATGATCAGAAAAACTGCATACGTAACATAAATGCTGCCTATAAAATCCACTAAGTTGCATGTGGGCTTTCCCTTTAATAACTTCCACCTCTGTAAAATCTTAGAATATATAAATGTAACTTGTGTATAAATGTAAATAGAAATTGAACTACTCTGTGTTTTTTTAACTGGAACATAGTATAATGTAGTGTAAGCAAATGGAGCTTTTCTCCCAGGGCCTCCGCTGAAAATGGGTATTACTCAGTCGGACTTTCTTGATAAACAAAGACAACTAAATAATAAATAAATACAATGACACAGAGATATACTTTTCTGAGTGCTACTTGTTCCATGGCCATTTAATTACAGAGTGATACACAATGATGGTAAATAACATCACTGTCTGTCACCCTCATAGCATGGTACAGTGTAACTTCACTCATAAGAAATCGTTGAACTGAAGAAAAAGATAAGGAAGAAAGTCAATAAAAACAATGCAGTCAGATACACATTGAGAAATCACTGGTGCTTAGCAACTTTTTTTAACAGCATTTATCTTAAAGTTATCTAAATCACGTATGTGTATATGTATGTATAGCATGTTCACTCACAAACATAGTTTATTGAGAAAAGTAGTAGCATGAATTTCTAGCTTCTTCACAGGAAGAAGTTTTGGTCACATAGCAGACAAGGGTATCAGTTTCATGCCTGAGTCAGTGGTTGCACAGTAGCGAAGGATGACCTGAAGGCATGTAACATAGTCTGCTAAGCTTTATTTTTTCCCTTAAATATTATGTCACAAGCAAGCTTCAGCCTGTTCATTCTTTACTTTATAGTTCAGACTTTGCTTGCCCTACTATCCACCTTTGTGATATGCCTTGCATGAGATACTCTTAACAGAGAATTGTGAAATTCAAAATAAAGAATGTCTCCATGGCCCCCTTTTGATTTGAGTCAGACACTTACAATTTCACCCTGTGGTAGTACAAGGCAGGATTACAGCACACATTTTAAAACTTTTTTTTCTTTTTAATTTCAGCTAGCTAGTTCAAGATGAAGCATACTTCTCTTCCAGGTTAAGTGAGGTCAATCCTTTGTGGCTGATTCTCTGTACATTTTTTTCTTTTGTCTCCTATATAATGCTAAGTACTTGATAAGCACCCATTACTGACACTCGAAAGGCTACAAGATCATACAAACAATTTAAGGAATGCTTGCAGCCTGAAAGAAAGTGTGTAGGCGTTTCTTGAAGCAACTTTTTCTTTGAACCAGAACAATGGTGTTTTCTACTCACAAGTGCTATTTGTTAATAAATAGACTTTACATAGGAGGAACTGTACAAAAGGATTATTATTCTTACTGTGCCATAAAACTCTACAAACTTCCAACGGATGTAGAATGGTGCAGCAATATCTGCATCCTAGCAAAATAAAAATCATTGCCTCTCCAATTATTGTATTTTAAGTGGGTAATCAGGGAATGAATAAATGAATGAATGAAGCTAGTTTTCTTTTAGCTTTTAAAGATGCATGAAGAATGAAAAGACAGTACCAGAATCTGTCCAGAACTGAACTTATTAGTATGGTCCAGCAAGCAGGAAACCACTATAATTTCCTTCATGTGCCCCAGAACTGTTGGTGTGATGGGACACAGAATACTTCATCCTAAACTATAAATCAGTGAGTTGATGCTTTCTTTTAAACTTCATGTCACCAGAAAGCACCTCAAAGCCCAAACGAGTGGTACAAACACAGATAACTTAATAATCAAAACGAATACACAGAAACCACAGTGCACTTTCTTTTAAACTTCAGGCAGATGTTCTGCTGGTAACACACACATACACACACACACACACCCAATGCACACAGACAGTAGTGTAGCATGCACATACAGCATACACACAGACAGTAGTGCAGCATGTACATACTCCACACACACAGACAGTGGTGTAGCATGCAGAAAGACAGTGATGTAGCATGCAGAAAGACAGTGGTGTAGCATGCACATACATCATGCACACAGACAGTGGTGTATAATGCACACACACACACAATGCACAAAGACAGTAGTGTAGCATGAACACACTCCATGCACACAGACAGTGGTGTAGCATGCACATACACCATAAACACAGACAGTGGTGTAGCATGCACATACACCATACACACAGACAGTAGTGCAGCAAGGCCACAGGCAGTAGTATAGCATGCACACACACACACACACACACACACACACACACACACACACACACACACACACACACACACACACACACACACACACACACACACACACACACACACCATACACACAGACAGTGGTGTAGCATGCACACAGACCATACACACAGACAGTGGTGTAGCATGCACACAGACCATACACACAGACAGTAGTGCAGCAAGGCCACAGGCAGTAGTATAGCATGCACACACACACACACACACACACACACACACACACACACACACACACACACACACACACACACACACACACCATGCACACAGACAGTAGTGTAGCAAGGCCACAAGCATTTGTGCACTATGCACACAGACAGTAGTGTAGCATGCAGACACACCATGCACACAGACAGTTGTGTAGCATGCACACACACCATGCACACAGTCAGTGGTGTAGCATGCACATACTCCATGCACACAAACAGATGTGTAGCATGCATACAGACAGTAGCATAGCTTGCACATAGTGAACCAGAATTCTGCATCATGTTAGTGTGGTTGTTCATAGGTTCATAGGTTCATACTAGGCTATCTGCCCTAGGGCATTTATAAGCCTAGCCAGAATGTGTTTGGCTTTTGCCACCCATTTTAAATTTATTTTGCTATGCCCTTTTTCGAAGTTAGTATACTGTGCCTCTGTCTAACAGTGACACAGAAGTGATACCCGGGGTAAACCTACGATCTCCCATCCACTCATCAAGATTCCTCTTGAAGAGAGTCAATGAGGGACTCTGCCTAACCTGGACTGGGATTTTATTCCAGAGTGAAGGGAGCCTCTGGGTTATGAATCTGTCCCTCCAGCATGTCCTATTTATTTCAGTGCTGAGGTTCAAGTCTCTCAAGCGTAGCTCAATGGGATTTGGATTTTCTGAGGTGCAGCATGTCCATTAATTCTGGGTTGGACATGGCTTTATACGTCAGGTGCAGATCGCCTCTGAACAGGCGGTATGCCACTGAGTAGAGCTGGAGTTTCTTTAACCGGGCAGCATATGGCATCTGTTTGAGCCCTTTGATCCTCTTGGTGAGGTACTTTTGGGGTTTTTCCAGTTGCTGCAGGTGTCTGGTAAGGTACATCCCAAAAGGGGCATTGTACTCAATTATGGCCCTGATGAGGGATGAGTAAAGAGGCATGATAACCCCCCCTGATCTAGATGTGAATCCCTTCATGATTAGGTGGGCTATATAAAATGTTTTTCTAACCACTTTGGCCACGTGGTTGTCAAATGAGCGATTGCTATCAACTTGGGTCCCCAGGTCCCTAATTACTTCTTCTGTACTTAATGGATTACCACCTATGTGGTAATTTGTGGGAACTTTGTTTTTGCCAAAGGGGATGACTATACACTTTTTGGCATTTAGCTTGAGGCCATGGCTCTGGCACCAGTTGTCTGTTTCTATGAGGCCCTTTTGGAGGATGCTTGTGTCAGCTGAAGAGTCGATTATGGCACCCAGTTTGCAGTCATCTGTGAACTTGGTCAGCCACAGTCCTTCCGTGTTGGCCTGTACCTCAGAGAAATATATACCGAACAAGAGAGGTCCCAGGACTGAGCCTTGTGGGACACCACTTGTAACTGGTTTGGAGTCTGACATGGCTCCAGCAATTCTAACCATGTGGGTTTTGTCCTTGAGCCAGTTTGCAATCCATCTAGTGACATAGGGGTTTATATTTAAGCTGGTGAGCTTATCTATAATGCCTGAGTGGGGTATTGTATTGAAGGCTTTTGCGAGGTCCAGGTAGGCTGTGTGGACCACCTTCCCTCGTCAATGGCCTTGGTGACTGTTTCAAAGAAATCAACCAGGTTTAAGAGGCAGGATCTGCCCTTAACAAAGCCGAACTGGGTAGGATCCAGTGTCTGTAGGTCCCCAATATCTTTATTTATGAGGTCCATGATGATCCTTTCCATAGCTTTGCAGACCAAGCTAGTCAGGCTTATGGGGCGATAGTTTCCAGGATCCGTTGAGGCACCACCTTTATGGAGAGGGACCACTGTTGCTGTACGCCACTCTTTGGGCACATATCCTGTAGTAAGGCTGAGATTGAACAGTAGTTTTATGTTTGGGTTTAGCTCTTCTTGGAGTTCATGTAGGACGCAGCCCAGGACACCGTCTGGTCCCATTGATGCTGTGTTTTTTGCTTTGGGAGGGCGGCTCTTACCTGAGCATCTGAGATGTCAGGGGGGGCAGCACTCTGCTGGGATAGATATTTGCCCTTTTGGTGGGGGGGGGGAGAAGTTTGCGCTGAACCTGTCAGCTAGGACGTTGGCAATGTCTGTGGGATCAGTGTATTTTTTGTCATTTTGGACTAATTCTGAGCATATCTGGGAATTACCACCCAGGTTCCTAACATAACTAAAGAAAGCCTTGTGATTATCCTTAGTGTCCTGTGCAATTTTTCTCTCGAAGCTGGCCTTAGACAATTTTATGAGTGCCCATAGTTTTTTGCTAATACTGATCAGTGATGCCTTCCCTTTTTGGGATTTTGCTCTATCATTTAGTAGCTTCCTCCTTCTATTGTATAGTTTGTTTATGGCTGGGGTCCACCAGACAGGACGTCTGCCTTTGGAGGATTGGGTCTTGGTTTTATTTGGGATCGCATGATCCATGCATTCCTGAAGGTGTTCATAGAATGCGTTTATAAAGGATTCTGCGGTCTGGGCGTATTTTCCACAGGCCGGGGTTTTGAAGGATTCCACCTCGGTTTTGAGGAGTGTGAAATTTGCTTTAGAGAAGTTTTTCACTGTGGTTTTCTGGGCAGGGGGTGGGGTCGGGATGTGAATATCCAGTGAGATTAGTTTATGGTCTGATCTTACCAGTGAGGGATACACTTCTGGTCTGGAGCATAGAGTCCCCATGTTGGTGATGATCAGGTCCAGTATGTTTTCCCCTCTTGTGGGAGTGGTAACAAGTTGTTCCATAGCATTTTAGTTTATAAATTCTAGGAACCTTTGGGCTAGGGTGTTGGAGCTAGAGTAATGCTCCCAGTCTATGTTTGGGTAGTTGAAGTCGCCCAATATAATGGTGTTTGGAGAGACCTTCATATTTTCCAGTGTTCTCAGGAAGGCCGAGTGGGGTTCCTGGGTTTGGGAGGGTGGTCTGTAGCAGGCTATAAACTGGAAGGCAGTTTTACCCACTGTTAGTTGCACATGGATAGTCTCTGATGCTTCGTGCTTTGCCACCAACCTGGAGGTGTGGGTATCTTTGATGAATATCAATACTCCCCCTCCTTTTGTGGTTCGGTCCAGGTTTTGGGGCCGAAAAGCATGGTATGAGGTATAACCTGGTAGTGCTGGGGTGCTCTCGGGAGCCCTGAACCAGGTTTCTGTTACTGCACAGATATCGATGTTCTCCATGCTAAGGAGAGTGCATGCATCTTGAGGTTTAGACTTCTGGCGTTGAGTAGCATTACTCTTAGTTTCTTATCCCTTGTGATACCTATGGAGGTGGGTTTGTCTTTTGAGCCTTGCCTAAAAAAGGCACTATGGGGGTAGCAAGAGCCTTTGTCAATATCCGAAAGCCCAGGGGTGACAGGTGCAAGCCGTTCCTAGCAAAGCATAGTGGCTTGTCGAGCATATCATCCCAAGCTGACAGGCATTGGATCCCCTTTGAATGACACCAGTACTTAAGCCAATTGTTAAAACTGATCATCTTGTCTTCATATTGTGGCATCATTCTTGGTGAGGGTAAGATGCTACTCAAGGTCAGGGTCATACCAGCCTGGGCTACATGCTCAGAGAGCTCCTTTATGTCTCTTTTCATGTAGTCCAGGGAGGTACGTCTCAGGTCATTCACACCAGCATGGACAATGACTGAGTCATATTTGTACTTGCCTTGGAGTGAACTGAGTGCTTGTGTTATGTGGCAGATCCTAGCGCCCGACAGGCTGCTCACCGTGACCCTCTCCTTGTTCAGCCTGGTGAGCGGGACGTCAGTGTGCCTGACGATAGAGTCACCTATTACAAGTGTATCAGGTGTGTTGTTTAGTCTTAAGGGCTGTGACTGTTCGGCACACTGGCTTTGTGAGATATGTGTTGCACGTGTTTTGTTTTGGGGTAGCTGGTTGTGAATCAAGAAGTCACATTTCATATAATTGGGCATCTGCAATATGCTTACACATTAAAATAGCACAGTCTTGGGAGTGGGTTTATGTGTTTTTGCCTAACAGTGTGTGATATTTGAGATGAGTATATTCAAGTAAGGAGTCTGTATGGATAAAGTCCCTCACATGACTTCTTTGTTGACTTTCAAGCTTCCCAGTTATTGACTTTTGCCTGTGACACTTAAAACTGTGGCCTTTAGATTTGTGAGACTGAAAACGCAACCCACAAACTCCCAGAAATCTGTATGTCACAATTCTACTTTTGCTTCATGACAACTACCATTCTTATATTTCTTTTCATTTTATTTCCCACCCAGCTTCATGGTGTAATATTATATATATATATATATATATATATATATATATATATATATATATATATACACGTGTGTGTGTGTGTGTGTGTGTGTGTGTGTGTGTGTGTGTGTGTGTGTGTGTGTTTGTAGGGAGACACTGGTGATGCAATCTAACCTTTATGAGGTCTGTGTTCAAGGTGAACTCTAAAAGAAATGTGTATCACATGACTTTCAGCTTTCTGTGGTTCGTTCATTGGCATTTAAAGATATTCACCCTATATATATATATATATATATATATATATATATATATATATATATATATATATTCAAAATGACTCTTCAGATAAATGCAACTTTTCAGTGTATAGAATCATATTTTTAACTCTTAAACGGCCCATATACCTTTACTGTTTCTTCAGTGGTCTCCCATATCTCAGATCATAATAATATTTCTGTGTTTCATGATTTTTTTCCAGAATTTACTATATTTTGTGTTGATTTTCTGGCACTGATAATGTAAATGAAATAGATTTTTTTGCCCATTGACAACTGAGCTACTGATGGGGTATTCACATATTTTAAAACTGTGACTTTCACTTGCCTGTTAGACTCTGGTTAGGGTGGCCTGGACATTACATGTCTAAACTCAAACTCACACATAAACTTTCTAAATTCCTGACTTTGATATTGTGTACCATTGTCAGACATGGCATCAGGTAATTTTGTTTTAAGAAATAGACTTTAATTCATGAATTACAGTTGTACTTGTACCTGCCAGTTTTATTAATAATGACTTTGCTGTGTGCCCTGGTATCACTGAATCTCAGAAATCACCAAGTCATTGTCCAAGGCTGCTGTGGAATTTCTCTCTTCTACAATGCTCTCTGATGGTGGAGTAGGTATATGCGAGTTTGGAGTGGGTGTGGGGCTTCCCTTCATATTGAAAGATAGCATATGTTTTGAGCTGTCCTGTTGTTTTCTATGTAATGGGTAGCTTTCAAGATTAAAGGACCAAGCATGTTCAGTGCAAGGGATCATGAAGGGATCTATCACAGACTAAAGTGGAATAATAACACGTGCACATATGAAATACATGGCTTCCTTGAAATGGAGCAAATATGTGCCCAATCAACTTCCTGGACAAAGATGCTCTCCACTACCAGGATGACAAGGTAACATATCAGTTGACATCTCTTCTTCTGGATTGCTGTTTTAAAATGCATTGCATGTGGCACAACTCTGCACATTTTAGACCTTTCTCTACCTGTTTTTTCGCTAACCAATATTCTTTACCTCCTGCCCTATGCCTTTTCTTCCAGATTACCTCACTACTTCAGCTTTAACAGACATTATTCCCTTACTGGACTTATTCTAAAAGGTCCTCTCTGCATTTCGTTATCTCTCAAGCTTCCTTACAACTTACCTGATTGTTTTTCTTTTTCTCCTTAGCTCGTTACCCCGATCACGTCCATCCCGCTCTGTTCACCCTCGCTATACTCAGGCTCACTCCACTCCTCTACCCTACCCCCATTCCCACCCACCCCTAAATCATCTAAACCTATACTAACTTACTCACACCTACTATGCACTCAACTAATCACAGTCCAGTACCTCCTCCACATTAAGTCCAACCCATACAACCACAGGCTATCACCTTTACTACTATACAACACACATTATACTCCAGGCATTAATCATCCCTTATTCTAACTCACTTTCCCAGTTGCATACAGCAAACATACTAAACAAACATTTATACCTCAACATAAGCCACCCTATATTACTACCTCTACTCCTACTACACTATTGACTCTTACTATTACACTTGCTTCTACCACATCCTTATCCACATCATCCTCATGTTTTCCCATCTTAGCTCTCCAGAACCTCTTCTGCAACACTCCACTCAAACTTGTTCCTACACTAACATCATACATCTGACCAAAAATGCCTCCCCTTACTACCAGACTCACTCATATACTTACCATCCACACTCTCACCACTACACTACTAATATTCTGCTCTTACCTTACTTCCTATCATATTAATCTACATAATCACACTTACCCCCCTACATACCACATCACATCCCTCCAACCTGACACCTAACAACACTGCTCTTGTTCCCAATATCGACAACACTACCCACAATGGTTATCTACTTGTTAAATTCCTCCCACTGAATCCAAAAACTCACACTTTTTTCAAACACACCATTCTCATCCTGAAACTCTAAAAAAAGTCTACTACACCTAAATACTCAATTACACCTCTCTGGGGGCATCCACCCCAACCCAAGACCCAATTCCAACCCTATTCCATTACCTCCTTTTGCTAACTTGTTAATCCATCACAGTAACTCCAACCTGCTAATTATTAACATTAATCTCAGCAGCATAATAAATAAGGTCCACAAAGTACATGCCAATTTCTTACTGCACTCTCCTAATATTGTCATACTAACTGAGACCTGGTTAAAACCAGTCATTGGTAACAATGAAATTCTTCCTTCTAGATACAATATCCTACGCAAAGATAGAATAGCCAAAAAAGGTGTTGGGGTAGCTGAAAAATTTATTTTAATTTGCGTGCCCTGCTCCTATACCTGCTGGATCCAAAGTCTTCTTAAGACACACAGTTTTGCTATGCTGTTTACTGCTGAATCAGAGACACAGAGCTTTGCATGACTCCATCTGTAGTCTGTTTAAAGCACCAAGCCTTTCAAATAGCACACTGATAAAGAAATATATTTTGCAGCTATAAGCACAGTTACAGATAACTTATTTAATAATAAACCACATGTAGTCTGTCAGATTTGTAGTATATATTTACAAAGTTTTACTTCATTACAGATATGAATGATGACTTCTACAAAATACCTCTCTCTGTCCTTCTCTCACATAACTGAATTACTACAATTGCTATATAGAGAGCTAGTCACGCACATATTTCCTCTTGGTATGTTTTTCTGGCCTTCTGTGGGAAGTCACATAATGTCTGTTTTTAGACTTTTCTATTGTCCTTTTGTGATTTAAGCACTTTTGCTAATGTGAGGATGCCATTCTGAAAGGAAACATCTGTACAAGCTGTTCCTATTGGAAAAACATCACATATTGCTGAATTTATAAAAAAGGATGTCTGTTAATAGATATTTGTTCTGCAAACATGAGAAAATCATGTAATGCTTGTTTTCCAATATTGCTTTGTTAGGCATTTTCTTTTTGATGCTGTGAAGAGAAGCCTGTCTGTTATACATATAGTATGAATGCACATTTAAACTCTATACATATATTCAAGCAAACTTTTTCTTTCAGCATATTTACAACAGAATTAATTTCAGCCTTATATTCATAATATCTAACAATTCCCTTTGTTTTTAAACATTAAGAAACACTTTATACTGATATGTATTTTTGATCGAATTATATAGAAAACACAAGAAACAAACCTTTAGTCTTCTTTTGATACAAGTCAAAATGCAATTTTACACAGTTAATACAATTATATCAAGTATTACTACCAAAACTGAATGTATTTAACATCTTTTTCTTTTGCAGACCAATCAATTATGAGCTGTGTCTGCTTTAGTTTTATTTTTTTAACTTGATTAATTTTTCTTTTGCAATCACAGAATTTAATTTATGACTTAGAACTGTTTCATTAACTTTTTGCAACTGTTGAATTAACTCTTTAATTGTATTGATTATTTTATATCAAAAGATTAGAGATAGATTAATATCTGTAAGAGGCAAGAACTATGTGCTACTCCAAGCATTTATACATTGCTGAAAATATACAGTATCAATGTCATTTTAAGCATAACATTGTGGTCATGTCTCTGAACTGCCCATTAACATCTTGGTTGACAGTGAAGTGAACATAAAGTACTGAACTGGGCTTAGATTTGAATGCAATTATTTCAGTATATTTAATACTTGAGGATTTAAAAAAACATGATTTATACACTAAAGAATGCTATGTACATATTAGTCCATTAGCTGTATGAGTACAATATTTTAATATAATTTTCCTCTAACTCGGGTAAAACCAGTGATATTACAACTTGACAAGTTACTTTTGAACATATTACAATGTATCCTGTACAGTATGTATTTACACAGACTGTTTGCTATTCATGCATTTCAATCTACTAGGTACCCAGGACCCATTTTTTTTTAAAACATGGTTTTTCACACATATTCATTACTAGACATTGCGGTGGTGGTGCTGCGGTAGCGCTGTCGCCTCACAGTAAGACGCTGTCCTGTTTGATTCTGAGCTAGAGCGTCTTCTGTGTGGAGACATGCATGAATGGGCGTACCTTCGTTGAAGGTTGTGTGTCAGGGCCGTCAACTCGGCACGTAAAAATCTACTGACAATCATTAGCGGACCGGAGTTCCGCTGTGGCGACCTCTAACTGGGAAAAAGCCAAAAGACACAAACAAATTCATTACTAGACATTAATTTAATTTGTACTGAATTCTACTGCATTTGTACATACAAAGACTATCATTTGTACTGAATTCTTCTGAATTTGTACATACAAAGACTTTAAAGTACATTTAGTCTAATCTTACAAATTTAATAACATATCAAGCAAAATTTGGGAAAATTCTTATGTCTCTTTAGAAGTATCTAGTAGAATTGACATCAAATGCATATGTCCTGTTATTTTAAACTACATACTCACCAATTAGAAACATTCATGCTTTTTTATACCAACATTGTTTTGTCGAAAACATATTAAAATAGTGACCAGTCTTGTTCAATTTTTTTACATATCTTTACTCTCTCTTGTATAGCTGTAATAAAGCAATTTTAAATCATCTTTTGTTTTTTAAACCATCTCTTGTATAGCTTTACAGTTTAAAATATCTTATCCTGTCAGGTTTAATCCAGTTTGCCAGTATTTCTAATACACTAATACCTGTTTTTCCCTCCCCTAAAAGAGTATTGTCAAGAAGGAATGAGATATTTCTTCCTGTAGCTTTATTTTAGACCCTTGTACAGTACTGCTTATACAGTCAGTGTAAAACTGAGAAAGTACCCCTCCCCCTGTAGTACTGCAGCACTGTTTACCTGCTTTATGCTGTGAGAATAGAATGTATGTCAGCCCAACACTGGTTATATTAGGTTACTAACAAACTATGGACTTTTATCTGATTTGATAATTTTTATAAAGCTTTTATTGTTTATTACCACTAGTAGGTGTTTACACCCTCCTACACAGTTGATTTGAACTGTATGTATACTATAGCCCATTTTCTGGCTGTACTTGATAACATTTACTAGCAAACAGATTATAAGTGACATCTATGCACAATTGTGACATTTTATTACAATTACCAAATAGTGTTGCATGTGAACATTTTAACAATTATGTTTTAATAACAATGATGCTTTAGAAAAACTCAAGTTACTTGTCTGGCAATCAGTCTTGTTTATCTTATCTTTCCAACATTTCCTGTAACTATTCATCTAGTCTAGGAAGGTCTGAGCTCACAAACTATACTCTGTAAACTATAATTAATTCTTTTGGCATTTTTCCTTTAATTTTATTGTGATTTGCATAACTATGCAAACTAAACATTATTTTACAATTAGCTTACATGGATTTCAGTATTTTTTATTTATTTATTTAACTGCCCTGCCATTAATTTTACAAAGACTGTTTGACTAATACCATCTGTGATTTTATTTCTTTTTAAAATTCAGAACTTTAGCTGTTTGGTGTGGTGTTACTATACAATTATATAAAAATTGTAAAAAACACAATGGTTATTAGCTTAACTAACACATGTTTATATTTACATTATTTATATTTGCTGTTGTCTGTCTTTTGCTTTTGTGCATTGTAAACAAATGTACTCTTGATGAAAAGAACATACATGCATGTCTGTCTTGTATCTGTATATCTTTATACAAGCATGTCAGTCTTGTGACTTGAAATCTTTACTCTTATTAACTATTTTCATTTAATTTTATGCACTAGAACTGTTTTGTGTAACTATTTTTATGTAATTTTTATACGCTAAAACTGTTGTGTACCTTTTGACTATGCTATAAGAATAGCAGTTATATACTGTACTACTGATAAATGTCTTGCTTTAACTGAATGAAAGTAAAACATTTGAGAATGATTTGTCCCTACCATCCTACCATGTATGTTTAACCATTTTCAAAACATAAACATATTATAAAATATATTTCTTTTGCACAGATTAGCTGTGTATGCAGGAAGTTCCCAGTCTCTGTCAGGTTCAGCTAATTTATTTCCTTTATCCTGCAACTGCTGTTGAGTTTCCTGTAATGTTGCATGGTCTTTCTGATATTTTTCAGTAACCTGTTCTGCTAAATCTAAAACTCCTATGCAACTTTTGAAAAGATGAATGTATAACTTGTCTAAGCTTCCTGAACTCATTGTGTCTGTCTTTTAGAAGTTTACTACATTCTTTTGTAACAAAATGTACTAGAGGTTCTGTCAGTAACTGATTTGACTGTTGTTGCAATTCTGAAATAAATCTTTCACATCTGGTGACAGAACATAACTGTTTAACATAAGAATATAATGTCAACATATTAACTTTTCTTGGTTCTTTACCATTAAAATTTTTGTCTGTACAGTCTAACCTTTGAATAGTGGCATGCACTGCATTTTTATGACATTGTACACACAATAAACATTTTTTTATACCACACATGATTTTGTTTCAGATACCAGACAAATAGTGTAATCCATTTGCATAATGCCTTACTATCAACTAGCAATCCATTTGCATAATGCCTTACTATTAACTTGCCCTAATAAGGTTTTACATTTGCTAATATGCAGTATGTACATTTCATTCTGTTATTATTACCTCTATGGCATTCATACTGTATGTAACACAGAATAATTTTCTTACCAGTCAACAGAGAGGCAGATGGCCAAGCTGCTTTACTGTAGATGGTTGAAAAGTTTCTGTAGTCACTTATCAAGTTAGTACAGCAAAACAGGCAGTTTCAGTCTTACAACTTTGTCTAGTACCTTTTCTGGAGAATTTATGGAACTGCTCCACCTTCCTGCAATGCAGTCTCTCTGGATTTAGACGTCTATTAAACTGTACTGCTAGAAACTGTAGAACACTGTAGAAATCTGAAGTACTTCACATAAATGTTAGTTACTGTGCTTTTACAGGAGTGACCTTATACAAGGCATTACCCATTCACTCCCCCTGTTTTTGGATACAGGCTAGGAACGTTGTCAAAGGATCACCATTGAAAAATTTATTTTAATTCGCGTGCTCTGCTCCTATACCTGCTGGATCCAAAGTCTTCTTAAGACACACAGTTTTGCTGTGCTGTTTACTGCTGAATCAGAGACACAGAGCTTTGCATGATTCCATCTGTAGTTTGTTTAAAGCACCAAGCCTTTCAAATTGCACACTGATAAAGAAATATATTTTGCAACAATAAGCACAGTTACAGATAACTTATTTAATAATAAACCAAACTAGTCTGTCAGATTTGTAGCATATATTTACAAAGTTTTCCTTCATTACAGATATGAATGATGACTTCTACAAAATACCTCTGTCTGTCCTTCTCTCACATAACTGAATTACTACAATTGCTATATAGAGAGCTAGTCACGCACATATTTCCTCTTGGTATGTTTTTCTGGCCTTCTGTGGGAAGTCACATAATGTCTGTTTTTAGACTTTTCTATTGTCCTTTTGTGATTTAAGCACTTTTGCTAATGTGAGGATGCCATTCTGAAAGAAAACATATGTACAAGCTGTTCCTACTGGAAAAACATCACGTATTGCTGAATTTATAAAAAAGGATGTCTGTTAATAGATATTTGTTCTGCAAACATGAGAAAATCATGTAATGCTTGCTTTCCAATATTGCTTTGTTAGGCATTTTCTGATGCTGTGAAGAGAAGCCTGTCTGTTATACATATAGTATGAATGCACATTTTAAACTCTATACATATATTCAAGCAAACTTTTTCTTTCAGCATATTTACAACAGAATTCATTTCAGCCTTATATTCATAATATCTAACAGTAGCAATCCTATTTCAAAACAACCTAAACGTAAATGCTTTTGATCCGACCATTCCCAATTTTAATAAGATAAGATAGAAATATTATTCTCCAAACTAGAAATTAACTCCAAAAAACTCATTAACATATTTGGGTGCTACATCCCTCCAGGAAACAATATATCTACCCTGGAAAACATACTGCATTGGACCTCCAACACAATATCACATCAAACTATCATCATGGGTGACTTCAATATTGATTTTATGTCCTGCTCCTCTTAAAACCCAACAAATTTTATCAACCTTTATGGATTTACCCAAGTCATCCAATCCACTACAAGAACAGATAAGGTAACCAAAAAGGAATCTACCCTTGACTGGATACTAATAAATAGACCTACCCTCTCCTATCAGTCTGGTTGCCTCCCTGACAGCTTGAGTGACCTACCTTTCTAATAAGGCATAGATTTTATTATAACAAACAAACAGCATACCATCTAATACGAAACAAAAAACATTTTACCACCACAATTACTTATTAGCATTACAAACCTGTAACCGGACACCTTTAAGAGTACTTACCCTAGATGAAGTAGTTCAATTCTTTAACACCACTTTTGTAGATATCCTGAACACACACACACACACACACACACACACAGACACACACACAGACACACACACACACACACACACACACACACACACACACACACACACACACACACACACACACACACACACACACACACACACACACACACACACACCTTCCAGAACTATTAGAAACAAATCAAAGTCTGCTCCTTAGCTAAGTAAAGAAACTAGGTCACTACTAATAACTAGAGGCAAAGCCTGGAACCACTGGCATTCTACCAGGGCCCTAGCAACAAGACAATCATACTTAGAGCTCCTGAATAAAGCAAAAAAATCCATTAAACAAGATAAAATGAATTACTACCAAAATATACAAATGAAGCACCAAAAAAAAAATCCTCAAACATTCTGGGCAGCCATTAACAATATTCTCCATCCAGGAAAATCAATCACCCTCCCCATCAACTAATGCCACCACTGAAAACATAGCTACCCAATTCAACAAATATTTCACTGAAACCATACTTGTCTTACCTAATCTTCAAAACTCCCCCCTTTCCACTGAACCACCTAAGACAAACATCAACTCCTTTACTTTCCAACCAGTCTCCATCAACAGCATAAAAAATTGCTTAAAAAACTAAAACCGACAACCTTAGCCACAGACAGACTTCCAGTAGAATTTCTGCAAATTATTGCTGACACAATAGCCTATTCTGTAACCACTACATTCTGTAATCAATAGATCTATGTCCAGAAATAAAGGTCCCTGAAATTTGGAAAATCTCAAAAATAATACCCCTTCACAAAGGCAGGAATTCTACAAAATTGACTAATTATTGTCCTATAGCTATACTATCCCCTCTATCCAAAATCTTAAAAAGATGCAGTCATAAATTATGGATCACTTATACACACAAACTTACATCAAACACCCAGCATGGCTTTCATTCCTCCCATAGCACTACTAACAGGTAAAGGAAACAAATTCACTGGAACCACACTAGCTGAAACAAAGTCCAAGAATCCAAATATAAATTCCAAGGTTTATTACACAAACCTTAGCAGTTTCACTTAAAAAGCGTCATCAACCAATAACAGAAACAGAACTAAATCAGTTTACATAATCCAAGATCAAAGTCACATGATAAAAAAAGTCAGATGGTAAGATCACATGATACAAATCAAACCTGATGCTGTAACTGTTTTAGTCAAGGTTTTAAAGAAATAGCTTCATTTAGGCCTGGTGAAATATGTGTTCTGAGCCTCAAAATCCATTTACATTGTTCCAACTCAGTTTGTTGTACCAAGTCGCCGCCACACATAGATTCATTTAATTTTGATAAAATCAAAAACTTAAAATAGTGTGTTGAATCATTATCATGAATATGTTTATAAAGTGCATTAGTATATAGTTTCGTACTGATATCTGAGAGATGGCTACTTATATGATCCTTAAGTCTCCTGTTAGTTTTCCTGACATGATATGTGTTACAAGCTTGACATGTGCTAAATATATAACATTCCTTGTAGCACAATTCCCAAATGTGCATACATAGAAAGTCTTGCCAGTCACAGGATGAATGAAAGTCTTTTCAGTATTAATATTAACACAATGGACACATTTATTACATTCAGAGGTCCTTGTTTTGTTAGTCTTAAATGAGAAATTATTTTAGGCTGCTCATAACAATTGATTTTTGAAATTATTACATCTTTTATAGCCAAAAACTGGTATGTCATCTAGAAACTTCCTTATCTCAGGGTCAGAAGACAATTGGCAAGTACTTAGTGATAATTGTTTTGACTGCATTAGTATTTTGGCTAAAAGCAAGCATGTACCTTTTACAATTTTGTTTCTCATTCATTTAATACTGCTTTCTGTAATATAATTAGAAAAAATTGTCAAGACACAAAGTGGGCTGGAATTTAATTAAAAAAAGGCACTTATCCATGTATGAACTGTTCTGTATGTAATGTTATATTTAAAAAGAATACATTCATACATCCTGTTAACACATAAACTGTACTATTTTACTTGTACTGCGACTTGCAATACTACTAATATTGTTTATTTAGCCACTTGTGAAAAATGTCCAAGTTTCTATGTTGGATAATCAACTAGAAAACTACGTGAGCATATTACACACAGACAGATCAGACAGTAAAAGATGTGTCTTAACAAATGCCATTGCTAAACATAATGTAGAATCTGGTAATACACATAGCTTCTTATTTAGGGTTATAGATATTTGTTTTACTAGTATGAGAGGGGCGATAAAAATAATGATCTAGAGATGAAAGAATATAACTGGATTGTTAAACTACAAGCAGATAGTGCCCCTGCTATTAATTCTATGGTATCAATTAAACCTATTTTAAAGTGCAAACAGTTATGCCTTAAGAAATGAATTTTAACAGGCTTTATTACTATGGCCTCTTTATAAGAGCATTTTATCTCTTTAAGAAAGTTTTTAAACTAATGAGATTGTCTAATTAATGATTGTTCTGTTATCCGGTTGGCTGTTCTGTTATCATGTGTTATTGCTTTTAATTTAAATAGCAATATGTCTGAATGCATTTTTTATCACACTGAGGAAGGAGTAATCCGAAAGCTTTGTGTTTTTGAACTGTGTCTTCTTACTGCATTCTGTAATAAATCCTTTGGATGTAACTCTGCCATTTTTGTTTGCTTGCATTGGACTTTTTTTGTGAACGGCAAGTGCATTACAGGCTTTTGTTCCTTTTGACTTTGAAAAAATTGCCTTAGCCTCAGAAGTCCGCCTTTGAATAATTATGATTTTTATGTTAGTGACTTAATTGATATTATAACCCCTGTGGAGAAAGTCATTGGCAGTATTCTCAATCTGACATAACATTTCTCCATCATAGGTATGTAATCTAGCAATGCATTTCATTTGATGTATAACATTATTAAACATAAAAGGAAAGTGCATGCTTGTGCAATGCACATATGTATTCCTTTTCATAGGATTTCTAAATAGCCTAGTTTGCAAAGTGCCTAAATCTGTCTTAGTTAACATACTATCTAAAAAGTCTATTGTATATAAAGATATTTCTTTTTTAAAACTTAAAAATTCAGTATAGGTGTTCATACTGTTAAAAAACATATTAAAATATTCTAATGTGCCCGTCCAAATAAGAAACAGGTCATCTACGATAAAAAAAAAAAACAATGCCTTCAAAATATGAACTATTGGATCTGGACAGAATCTATTCTGTTTCCCACATAAACATCACAATGTTTGCATATGTATTACCAACAGGTATGCCCCTGTTTGGAAGAGGAATACATTATTTTCTAAAATAATGTCCAATAGGTGACAGAAAATTTGAACCTTGGCTTCAGTCATTAATGAATATTTATCCAAAAACCGTCTCACTCAATCAATACCAATATTATTAGGAATGCATGTGAACAGAGAATCTACAGCTGTCATAATTAAAACAAAATTACAAATGTCTCTTCCTGTAGTCCATGCATATAATTTTCTAAGAAAATATGCAGAATTTAATAATAGTATGAGCTGATTGTAAATATTTCTTTAGTTCTAATCAAGATACTTAGAGATGGATTCAGTAACCCATCTCCTTGCTGACACTATCAGTCTCACTGATGGACAACTCAGCAATTTATGTAGTTTCAGCGTACCATATATAATAGTGTAATTAGTGATGTCCTAAGGTAGTTATATAGTTCAAAATCTAATGAACCTACATTGAACACCTCCAACAAAGCATTATTGACTCTTTTAATTATATTATTATGCTCAAGTCTAGTAATTTTCTTATAATCAATGCTGTTCAACATTTCATTCATAGTAAATAAATAGTAATCAAAGTCAAGCACTACCACACCACCGCCTTTGTCAGCATTCTTAACAATAATATGCTCATTTTGTAGTAAATATTTTATAGCATCATATTCATTTACATTTAAATTATGAAGTGAACTTTTTAGCCCATTTTGATACAGCAAATAAGGATCATGTTCAACAGCCCTCTCGAAGGCTTGCATAGCCAGGTTGCTACGAGGTATACACGCACTTTACTAGGTATACATGCACTTTACTAGGTATACATGCACTTTACTAGGTATACACACACTTTACTAGGTATACATGCACTTTACTAGGTATGCACGCACTTTACTAGGTATACATGCGCTTTACTAGGTATGCACGCACTTTACTAGGTATGCACGCACTTTACTAGGTATACACGCACTTTACTAGGTATGCACGCACTTTACTAGGTATGCACGCACTTTACTAGGTATACACGCACTTTACTAGGTATACACGCACTTTACTAGGTATACATGCACTTTACTAGGTATGCACGCACTTTACTAGGTATGCACGCACTTTACTAGGTATACACGCACTTTACTAGGTATGCACGCACTTTACTAGGTATGCACACACTTTACTAGGTATACATGCACTTTACTAGGTATACATGCACTTTACTAGGTATGCACGCACTTTACTAGGTATGCACACACTTTACTAGGTATACACGCACTTTACCAGGTATACATGCACTTTACTAGGTATACACACACTTTACTAGGTATGCACGCACTTTACTAGGTATACACGCACTTTACTAGGTATACACGCACTTTACTAGGTATACACGCACTTTACTAGGTATACTTGCACTTTACTAGGTATACACGCACTTTACTAGGTATACATGCACTTTTCCTTCTTACAGGAAAGGCATTATTTTCATTACTGGCTCCATAAGTCAGACTTAAATTTAAAGACCTGATAAATTATTTTACTTTAGTAAATACCTGCAACACATCAATAGTACAAGCTGGTATAAACAAAAGTCCCTAGTTAAGGACTGATAGTTCATATTCACTAAGTTTATACTTGGGTTAAAAACTAAATCATATTTTAAAGTTCTTACGAATTTTTTACATACTTCCATTTGTACGAGTTCTTCCCTCACTGCTGCTCGTTGTGAAAACTCTTTTTCCATTTCCACTGCACCATAATGGTGAGTTCTGCAGATGAGGAAACTCCAATGGATCAAGTGCAGAAATTATACTCAGATCAACAATTGTAACTGGTTGTTATACAGTGTCATTTGACCCAGTCCTGTGAATATTAACTTCTGTTTGTGTTATGATATGTGGCTCCATTCTATGAGTATTAGCTTCTGCATGTGTATTGTTCTGACGTGTCAAGGAAGGGTCTTTCCAACTGGACCATGCAAAAATGCATCCAGTTTTAAAATCTTTAAAGACTCTGGCCAGTTTTCTTTTCTTGGTGTCTATTAATTTATTTTCAAGTATTTTAATATGATCTATTGCTTCGTACAATAAATTTGTGTGCTGATTCTGTTCACCACTATTGACTAGTTCTAAGTATTGCTGCTTAATATCTGTATGAAGCAATATCTCAAGTGGATGAAAAAAAATCATTCATCAGCTGCATGTATTGTAGCTAACATGTCAAATTTAATATCTGCCAGCATTTTAACAAACCCGGATATGTTGATCCATAAGTGGACATTTTTAGTAGTCACAAGCTCCTTGGTACAATTTTATGTTTAAAATAATCACAAAGCTTAAGCACTGCCATTGTAACATGTTCAAAAGTATCCACTTTCATTTTAAATTGCATAACTAAATCCTTATTAAACCTACTTGGACCATATGTTCCATCATCAAGGTTCAGTAAGGAGGTCTCATGTATGTCGAGGAGTTCAGAAGCACAATTAATCTCCTAGGAGGCATTCCACTTGTGGATAGAAGTGCACTGAAGCTAGTCATCCCACCAAAAAACAAGTAATCTGGTGATAAATCCAGCAAAAATAAATGGACACAGCAAAGGAAACAAATTCACTGGAACCACGATAGCTAAAACAAAGTCCAAAAATACAAAGCTAAATTCCAAAGTTTATTACACAACCTTAGCAGTTTCACTTAAAAAGCTTCATCAGGCAATAACAGAAACAGAACTAAATAAATTTAAATAATCCAAGATCAAAGTCACATGGTAAAATAAATCACTTGATAAGATCACATGATAAAATCAAATCTGATGCTCTGTTTTAACCAAGGTTTTAAAGAAATAGCTTCATTTAGGCCTGGTGAAATATGTGCTCTAAGCCTCAAAATCCATTTAAATTCTTCCAACTTGGTATGTTGTACTAAATCGCCCCCACACATATAGATTCATTTAATTTTGGTAAAATCAAAAACTTAAAATAGTGTGTTGAATCATGATCATGAATATATTTATAAAGTGGATTAGTACATAATTACCTATTGATATCTGAGAGATGGCTACTTATATGATCCTTAATTCTCCTATTAGTTTTCCCAACATAATATGCATTGAAAGACTGACATGTGGCTAAATTTATAACACTACTTTTATCACAATTCCCAAATGTGCATACATATAAAGTTTTGCCAGTCACAGGATGAATGATAGTCTTTTCAGTATTAATATCAACATGATGGGCACATTTTTTACATTTAGAGGTCCCTGTTTTGCTAGTCTTAAATGAAAAAATATTTCTAGGCTGTTCCTTATAACATAACTGATTTTTGAGTTTATTACATCTTTTTGGAATTTATCTTTGGATTCTTGGACTTTGTTTTAGCTAGCATGGTTCCAGTAAATTTGTTTCCTTTGCCTTTGTCTCTTTATTTTCATTGTATTTATCACCAGATTACTTGTTTTTTATTATCCCATAACACTGCTACTACCATAATGCCCTTCACCAATACAATAAACCACCACAGAAGCAACAGGAAAAGTGTATCTGCTGTCCTTCTTGACATTTCCAAGGCCTTTGACATGGTCACACATAGTAAACATATCCAAATACTTTCTGAGTTTACTATCAGTCAACCCTCTATCACTTGGTTCCAAAGCTATTTATCAGGTTGCCAGTAGGTTGTCCAATGGCTGAATGACCTCTCCCCTCTTCTTCCAGTTACAATAAAAGTTCCCCAAGGATCCATTTTAGGACCCTTACTCTTTTCACTTTTTACTAGCAATCTATGTTCTTTCTCTCTTCACTTCTCCATTATCCAATATGCAGATCACGTTACCTTAATCTGTTCTGCGTCCTCCCTGGAGGAGCTTTATTCAATTACACAAGATTCCTTTCTCTCAGTTGAAACATAGCTCACTAACTCCAAGATAATTCTAAACACTAACAAAACAAAACTTCTACTGTCTAACCCAAACAAGATCCAACACATCTAGCTCCTCCTTCAATATTATGTCCAAAATCAAAACCATAATTTCTCCTGTTACTCACACTAAACCTCTAGGGGTTGAAAACAACTGTAATATGAAATTTGACATCCATATCTCCCAGACCATAAAGAAAGCGCATAACAAATCAGGGGTTCTATATAGAAATATACAATTCCTCACTAAACAGGCTAAATCCACCATTCCTCATACCCATCTCATATCTACACTCCTATATACCTCCCCAATACTCACAAACTTAAGAAAGAACCATAAAATAACCAGGTTTGCCACAGACTCTCCTTTCAGGACACATCATTGTTCATCTCTTAAACAGCTTACTTGGCTTGAACTTCCCCAGCTCCTCCTCTATAACCAATTGATTTTTGCCCATAAAATCCTTCACCAATCTGAGAAAACCCCCAACCTCCAAAATGTGATACTTCCACACTCAAATAATAAAACACTCTGCTCTAGTAATAGAGTACTATCACAGGTAACCAAATCCAACAACACAGCTGGTGATTCCCTCTTCTCCAATTTCATATCTAGAAAATGGAACACTCTGCCCCATGATGCACTATCCCACTCTTCCTTAGCAAAGTTTAAACATATGCTAAAAAACTCATCTGGCAGATACATGGCTATGCTTCTGCTCCAGCCCTGGTTAATTCACCCTCGATTTCTGGAGCTATCTAACCCACTTACATCAATTAAACTACCAAACTACTAACCTCAGTATTCTGAGAGTATGATTTCTCAACTACTTGTGCTTTCTGTAATACTATATATATTAACAAGACTAAGAAATCCCAGTGTATGCTATGTCTCAAACCTAGAGAGAGTATGTAACACCACAACAGGTCTTATATCATATTCCCTATATATAAGTCTATGTATGCTATGAGTCATCTCGGACCACAAATTATATAATTCATAAATTGCATTTTTTGTGTATATATATATATATATATATATATATATATATATATATATATATATATATTGCAACCTGTACCTTTCAACAACTGTATTTACTGTCATACTTTCTGCATTGTTGTACTGTACATTGAATGTCGCTTAAATTTTACATTCTACATTTTTTCTTCAAACTGTAATTTGAATTCTCTTTGTATCTGGTACTTGTATCTTGTTATGTGGAACTTTTATTCCCAGCCCTCTGCTGAAAAAGGACCTGTGTCCATTTGGACATTCCTGATTACCAAATGTAAAATAAATAAATAATAAAATAAATAAACTTCTTCTATTAGAGTTGACTTTATAAGTCAACGTGATATAGCTCTTGCTCTTTGCTTGCCATTTGCTATTCAATGATATAATGCACATATCTCAAATATTTGTCTCCTCAGATGATTGGAAACTATTATTTTTGCCAGTTTTAAACATTAAGTCCTACACATAATTTGTGTCTTCCTTGAAAGAAAAAATAAAATAAGACTGAATGTTTTCCTTACTAATGACTTTCGGTTAGCCAGCCTTTCACTATGACATCTTTCTGCAAATGCTTTTCTAAGTCGGTGTATATACACTTCTGATATTATTTTACTTTCCCTTAGTCATAAATGGTGGTGTTAATAAAACATCTCTAGTTTTGCTTCCAGCTCTTTGCACATTTCTATTAAAGAAGCTTTGTTCAATATGTACAACAAACAAATGTGATGACCAGGAAGCAAATGCTCCTACCGCAAAAGTAAAACACTAAGCACAAAGTCAAAACGCTGAGGAGCAGACCAGGACTGTTCAGCTGTATCAGCATAAGATAAAGTACATCAACATCAGATAAAATGCATGAACAAATGAGTTTCAAAAAGGCAGGAAGCCAAAAAACAAGTCCATGTAAAGACTAAAATCCAAATGTTTATTGCAGATAGTGGCAAGCGCTTTCACCCATGTGGGTTTCTTCAAGCCAAAAAGCACTCATAAAACAGAGCTAATTTATACACACATTAATCACAACAATTATTGCATCATATCCTGCTACATTGTTATTCTTAAAGTACACATCTCAGTGTTGAAAAACATAACCTCTTACATCTATATCAACATGTGCACCATAAAAAAATAATGTTTAAAAAATCTATTTATAAAACTAGTACTGATAAAACTAATAAGGCAAATAAAAAACTCTACTAAAAATCATTCTCTTCTAACATTATTAAAAAATCACCTGGCATGTATAATGGACAATCAAAAACTTATTACAAAAAATGTATATATAGAAGCATATATAAAATAAGCAATATGTTGATTCAAAAAGTGCAATCCACAAAAAGCATCAGAAAAACATTTAAAACTTTACTACTAGCTTCCTGCTTTTCAGGGTTGGTTTAACAGAGATTTTTATCATTCAAACCAGGCTCCTGCTCTGCCCATAACCTAATGATCCACTTGACTTCTGTTCTCTCAGTGTAATTCCTTGTACCCCCCAATACTAGTGGTGTTAACTTGCAGCACTTGGAACCCTCTGTTGAAGTACAAAGTGATTGAGAATGGAACAGAAGCTATGGTGGTAGGAGAAGATTTGTGTGGACTTATGAGGAGTTTGAGCAATTAGAGATTGATTTTCTGAAGCTGAAAAAGCTTCAGACACAGAGGCAACACTTTGAAGTTTGTATAGCAAGAAGAATTATACCGAGAGGTCTGAGGGTTTTAAAGATGTCCACAACAGGAGCGACTTATCCTGAGCTGCTGTATAAGTGGCAGCAATTAAACATCGAGGTGAGCATTGAATACATGACTTTGCTGAATGAATTCTTTCTGCCTGAAGAGGAGAGCCTCGGTGATAAAATTAGGGTGAGGCAACATTTTATCCTAAGAAAGTATCCAGTAACAGCAGTACATAGTTTAATGGAGCGACTGCTTGATAATGTTTCTTTGTTTGAGAAAAAAGTATTGGAACAGAAACGTAACAAGTTACAGAGAGACACTATGGACTTCAGGACTGGACATGTCTTCACTTGGCCCAGAACTAATTATGTTAGAGCTAATGGGCAATGTAGAAGGGCCAGCAATTTTACACCCTCCCTTAACACCCGCAATGATGCTAATACAATGTTGGTTTTAAATAATGAATCTTGTAATACTTGTAGTAGTGTGAATGTTTTGCCAGGTCAAGATAATGCTGCAACTAATGATGTGGTTGATATGCATGCAGTAAATAGTAATGTGAACATCATAATAGCAACACACAGCTGCAGCAGCGTACCCATGGTGTTGATTTGGTTCTGACGATTGGCACCAGGGAAGGTGTGTCTGCACGGAGCTTAGAAGATTTAGATGAGGGTACCTCGGATAGAGCTGAGGGACACAAGATTGGCAACATCACATATTTGAATACAGATAATAAACATCTAGAGGAATTTAGATCCTCAGTTAGAAAAAAGGTAGTGAATCCCCCACCTCAGGAGGGATCCATTGGTCATACTCCTTTCCCCATCAACGATACATACAGGGGAGGAAGGAACAGATCAATGAGCTGAGGGAGACAGAAAAGGAAGGTGTCGGGGGAGGAACATTTGGGTCCAACCCTCAAGAAAATGTGGGAGAAAGTACCCAGACGTTAGTATGGAATCTTTCCAGTAGAATTCTAACTGAGGGAGAATTAGAAGTTTTGAACAAAGGGCTTTCTTTTATACCTTCTGTTAGAAGTGATATTACAGATTCAGTCATGGACGTTAAGTTATTTGGATGCAATGTACAACTTAAATTAGATTATGGCATTCAGCCAATGGCTGCAATAGGTCCTGTGTTTAAGAAACCGAGAACTTATGTTCCCATGTTGAATCCTTTATTGGATGCCTTTGTCAAGTTGGTTGAGGATGACTTGCACAAATTGGACACTGAAAATAGGAAGAGAAAGTGGTTTGGCAATCTTTCCCCTAAATTAAGAGCTGCCCTGAATCAACTCAGGAATGATACCACAATAATGATTAGGCCTGCGGATAAGGGAGGACCAGTGGTAGTAATGGATAGAGTGAGGTATCAGGATAGCATGATAACCATGTTGAGTGATGATAGATTTTATCTCACTATTTCCATGGGAGATATAGAGGATAGGGTCTTACATATCTATGATACGTTAGATGATCTACGTAGAAGTAAGACAATTAGTTTAGATTTGTTTCAATTCCTTTTTGTAGAGAACCCGTTGATTCCCGTTATCCAGGGTTTACCCAAGATCCACAAGGACCCTGTTTCTCCTTCCATGAGACGAATTGTGGCAGGAAGAGGGTGGGTTACTGAACCCATGTCCCCATATTTAGAGAAGTATCCGGGACCAGTAGTTGAGAAATTCCCTTACATTTTAAGAGATGCTAAACAATTCCTACTTATGTTAAATAGTAAAATGGCTACGTTACCACAAGATTCTGTTTATAAGCTTGTTACCTTGGATGTACAATCCCTGTTTACTGTCATACCTAATGGTGAAGGCATAGAGAGCATACACAGATGCTGTATGGAGGAGACAGATTACACGATAGTACAGATAGATCTAATGTGTGCTTTATTGGAGATTATTCTTGAGAATAGCGTGTTTCTGTTTGGTGAAGTTCCATACATTCAAAAGGATGGCATGGCTATGGGCACTTCTTGTGTGCCAATAGCTACGCCAACCTATTCATGGCAGTTTGGGAGAAGGAGAAATTGTTCCCCCTAGAGAGCTTCAAGAGACATGTTATATTTTATACACGGTTTGTGGATGACCTCTTCCTGCTTTGGACAGGAACAGATATAGAGTTACAACGATTTTTGGATGAGGTGAATTCACTTACAAGTTTTTTGAAGTTCACTATGGAAGAATCAGACAGATGGATTTCTTATTTAGATGTGTTTGTAGAACGTCTCCCTAGTGGATTGCTCAACACAGGAATATTTAGGAAATCCTGTTATAAAAATACATTTTTACACAGGAGTAGTATGCATCCTAGGTATGTTTTTAGAAACATTGTAAGAGGACAGGCGATTCGTGCATCCAGATTGAACCCTACAGATGATGGTTTTACAAAGGAACTGTTGGGTTTACAGAATAGACTAGTAGAAAGATCTTACAGTCCAAATGAAGTTACAGCAGGCTTTGAAGGGGTGAACTTGCTTAGAGGGGATGTTGCCGCCCCTTATTTTGCTGACAGGAGTGGAGTTGAAAATGCGTCCAGGATTGAAATCAAGAGGAATTATGATCCAGCGGTTAGGGTGTCCCTTAGTTATACACAGGACATTAATGATATCAGGGAAATCTTTACCAAGAATTGAGGAATCCTCATGGTAGATCCATACTTGAAAGAGATTGTAGGTGATAGACCCTATTTCCAGTTCAGGAATAGGAAGAACCTGCAATGAATGCTATGTTATAATAGGGCCAGTAACACGTATCCAAGAGGCATGCCCCTTTTGGGTACCACTCCATGTAATAGTTGTAACTACTGTGTTTATTTAAGTAGTGACCCCAACTTTGTGCACCCATTTACAGGGAGAACTTTCAGGTTCAACTCTACAGATACCTGTACAACTGAGCATGTAGTATACCTCACCCGGTGTAAAGCTTGCCCTACATTTTATGTAGGGAAAACGGATAGAAGGCTCCGAGACAGGATTAGGGAACATCTATATCTTATCTGCATTAAATCTACTAAGAATGCTCTTTTGAAGCATGTTCAGGGAACTGACTCACAACATTCCTTTAGGTTCCAAGTGCTGCAAGTTAGCACCACTAGTATTAAGGGGGGATACAAGGAATTGCACTGAGAGAACAGAAGTCAAGTGGATCATTAGGTTACGGGCGGAGCAGGAGCCTGGATTGAATGATAAAATATCTGTTAAACCAACCCTGAAAAGCAGGAAGCTAGTAGTAAAGTTTTAAATGTTTTTCTGATGCTTTTTCTGGATTGCACTTTTTGAATCAACATATTGCTTATTTTATATATGCTTCTATATATACATTTTTTGTAATAAGGTTTTGATTGTCCATTATACATGCCAAGTGATTTTTTAATAATGTTAGAAGAGAATGATTTTTAGTAGAGTTTGTTGTTATTTGCCTTATTATTTTTATCAGTACTAGTTTTATAAATAGATTTTTTAAACATGAACTTTTTATGGTGCAGTGTGCACATGTTGATATAGATGTTAGGTAAGAGGTTGTGTTTTTCAACACTGAGATGTGCTGATACTTTAAGAATAACAATGTAGCAGGATATGATCCAATAATTGTGATTAATGTGTGTATAAATTAGCTCTGTTTTATGAGTGCTTTTTGGCTTGAAGAAACCCACATGGGTGAAAGCGCTTGCCACTATCTGCAATAAACATTTGGATTTTGGTCTTTACATGGACTTGTTTTTTGGCTTCCTGCCTTTTTGAAACTCATTTGTTCATGCATTTTATCTGATGTTGATGTACTTTATCTTATGCTGATACAGCTGAACAGTCCTGGTCTGCTCCTCAGCGTTTTGACTTTGTCCTCTGTTCAATATGTGTTGTGCATTTTTTTTCCTGGTCTGTGTTTTACTCTCAGATCATCCTTTTTTGTTGATTAAGTAACATCTGCATATCTGAGATGCTTTGTAATGAAAACATTCTGTATATGATTATCAATGATTTGTGATCTGTTTCCAATTGAATTTCCTTACCACAAACATAAATTGAAAAGAAATTGTGAGAAATTCCAAGAATAAGCATCTATATTTTGTGCATCTCTAAATTATCTTGACCCATAGACAAGTGATGTGTTCACTTGTAGGATCATAGTTTTTGTATTATTCTGACTAACATATACTTGAAACACGAGAGCTTATTCATGTCATTGTATTTTATTTAATATCGAAGCATCTGTTACTACATTTGAGTATTTCAAACCATTTTCTTGTTCACTATTCTATGCTCTGACTATCTCTTCCTCTTCTTACAGTTACTTAAAGGTGTAGTTTAGCTCATTCATATTGCGTACAAACTTTGCAAGATACTGCATTGGTTCTTCCACATTTCCCCAAGTGAAACCTCACTGCAGGATCAGCTGAATGAAAACTCAGTTAATGCTACAGTTTGTTTAATTACATGAAAACAAGATTTCTTTTGCATTTCTTATAAAGGGCAAGCCCCCATGGGAACTACATACACAAACACACACTTACTTAACTATGTTAATTCCATGGCCACACAAACTATGAAGAAAACAGAAAAAGCACACTTAGAATCTGCACCAGAAATGATTTTTACAGAGAACAGATATTAAGAAATTCATCAATGAGGACTTGAACTCAATGAATTTGAACCTTATCAACTTATTACTGGATAAGGAGTAGTGTAATGCTCTGCATCATTGCTACATACCTCTGTTAGGCTTTCATGTATTCCATCCTTGGCACATGCACAGCTAGTCTGTCTATACTTCAACAGATTTTGGCCCTCTGATGTTAAAATATGACTCATATTTCAGGCTTATCACTTACTCTTACAGTCGATCTTATTTTAAATAAAATTATGCTGTTTTAAGCTATTCGTTAAGTTTATTTTTTTGTAATGTTCTTGTGTCTGAAATTACACTAACAGATCACTTATTCTGTTTATAATATCTCCTAAGCCTTCAACTAACTTTATAACAGCTCTTTGGGATAGTGGTGTTGATGAGATACCAAATGGAACTCTAAGAAATCAGAATCTTCCTAATGTTGTATTATTTATATATATATACACAGATCAACTTTATCTGCCACAATCCTTGGTTTAAATCTATTACTGAAAAATAGTGTTTGGAATTCTTGAAAACACTTCTTCATCCATAATCAGGCAGCAATACTCTTTTAAATGCTTTATTATGATCCTGCAGATCTATGCAAATATGAATCTTTCTTTCTTAACAATGGTGACCATACCATTCACCTATTATTTTGGTTCTAACTGCTTCTTACTATGCTTTCCATTCACTTTAGTTTCTATACTGCATTACAAAAGTTTATCTGTACTATACTGCTTCACTTCTCAGAAATGCTGGTACTTTCCTTACATCATGCTATTTTAGTTGTAGAAGACATTCCCCTGGCAAAATTCCAAAGCTTGTAAACAAATCAGCCAGACATGTAGAAAGACACTACAATGGCTTTTGAAGATATCTGAGAAGTATTTTAACCATGTAATTGATTGACTACATTTATGTGCAGTCGTTACTTATATATTGTAAATTTGTTTTACCATCTATTGCTTTATACAAGCGAAACACCACCAGACATTAAGAAAAACAGGTTATGCACCTGGTATTAGTAGAAATATAAATCCGTGTGTCTTACTTTTAAATTTAGATGTGATCAGTTTTCAACATAATGGTTCCATGTGTTATGAATGTGCACAATGATTTCTGTTTAGTACATTTGAATCCCAGCATTTCAAAATTATCCTCAAACTAAACATCACACCCTTCAAATTTGGTATTATATGGTCCAAAGGGAGTTAGGCATGCATGACTGCTGCTACATAATTAAACTTCACCACCACAACAACTGTACTGCTGGAATGGCTATTCTGTGAATAATCACATGAACCAAGTGAGATTTGCAGGTAGGTGGTATGATTGATGACATGAACATTCACAAATTGCAGAAAAGAACCTCTGTATTTGCAACACCAGCAGCATGACTGCCCCTGCGAGGACACCACAACAAAGTGCCAAGCCACTTTATCACATAACTTGAGCAAAAAGAGGGAGTGGCTACAGACAAAAAAATTGGGAAGGCTGATGTGGGGAAAGAACGGTCTGGTTACAGGTACCCATTTCTTTTAAGACAAATGTCAGATGGAAAAAGTAGTAATGAGAAAGTATGAGTGGGATGAAGTGCAGGGGGGAAAGAAGCAGAGACAAACATATAACAGACTGGCAACAGAGGTAGTGACACATAAGGGGGAGCAATAATGGAAAGACAGGAGCTGTCAGAGGGTATCCAACTGGGGACGGTGAGGCCTAGACTACAAATGGAATGGGGAGTGCCATAAAAGGATATACACACATACAAATATTTCAAGCATGGCCATTAATGCCCTTCTAGCTTGCCAATATACCAAAACACTTGTTCCCATAATAAGTGTCCAGACTGTTCTTAAAAATATTAAAATTAGTGCTTGCTTTAATGTAATTTGGTAGTCTGTTCCATGCATCAGCTACTCTGTCAGAGAACAAATTAGTATACTTCTCATTCCTACAGAATATTCTACATAGTTTGTCTGATTCTCTAGTACTTTTTGTTAACCCCAAACATTCCCAGAGGTAGTTGTCACTAAATGCCCTAATATACCCCTGAATACGATCTCCTCTTAGATATTTGTAAGAGACACTGTACAAGTTCAGGGATTTGAGTCTTTCATAATAAATTAAACTTTCACATCTATGGATACCCTTGGCATATTTCCACTGTACTCTTTCCAGTTTATTCATGCTTGTCTTCTTATAGGGTTTCCATACTCAAGTTTGGGTCTAATGTAAGTAACAAACAATGACTTTTTTATTTTTTATTTCTTAGACTGTATAAATCTTTTTATACAACCTATAGTTGTATAAGTATCATTAACCAATTGGTTGATATGATTAGCAAAACTCATAGCTGAATCTACCCATATACCCAGGTCCTTAAATGAGTCTACAGTTTCAATCACTGTGTGCTATATTAAATATTCACCTTTCAATTTATGTCTCCCAAATCTCATATGTTTAGTTTTTGATGTATTTCAGCATATTATTCTCTTGTGCCCAAATGGTGAATTTAGTCAAGTTATTTTGCAGACATGCCTTTTCTGTAATGACATGAACATAATGCTAGGGAACAGGGAGACATGACATGTGCCTGCCCACCAGAAGGGAGCCCACCCAGAACTTAATCATCTCTTCAGTTATTAGTTCACTCTGCCCCTGCTTTTCGTTTTTATTATTTTTATTTATTTATTTGCATTTTTGACTCACTTTACCATATACATATCTTTCTCAATTGTTTTAAAGCTTTACATGCCTGGTTTTTGAGAAGTTCAGGTTTATTTATATTAATAACCTACCCCTTGTTTCATAATTTATTATACCATACACTATTCTGCTTATTAATGACTCAAGCAACCTACCAAATTCACAATCTTGGGCTCTATTCTTCAAAGAAGTATCTATAGTCTCTGTTGAAACTTGCATCCTTGTAACAAACAAATGATGAATACACAGAAAGTGCTTTCTAAGCTCATTATCCCTGAACGTCTCTCTTACTGCTGCTAATTTTTACTTTCTCATTTTCAAGAAAAGTAAAAAATGTTCAATACCTTTAAGGCTTCTTCCCCAATAACATGCAGAAATGTAGCTCATAGTATCTTTTCAAGCTTCTCAGCTAATCCATTTTGGGATCCAAAGGTTCTGATTTTCTGCTAAATTTCCATGAAGCAAAGAAATTCCTAGTCGCTGCAGTCAGGTCATTTTTCTAATTGCAAATATATGTCGTCACTTGTGTGTGTGAATTCTTCAGTTCTAGCAGATATTTCTTTACTTCTTACATTGTACAATATGTATGTGCATCTGTCAAAACTGTGAATAAATAACAGAGTGACGTTATTGATGGAGTCTATCCTCCAGAGGAAATGTGTGCCATGTGCCATGTACCATGCAGTGTCCTGAAGCAATCTTATTAGTATGTAAAGCTATGTACAACCAGTCTTCTATAGGAGTGCCTTAATTCAACCCATTCTCACATTTATTCCTTAATGACAAGTTGAAGGTACTTATTAGCATAGTGTCAAGGCACAGGATTTGGATCATTCAGTGAATGAGGGCCCGTTTCTCCCAGAGTCTCATATCTATTATAATGAAATACTTCCCATCTTTCCTTAAGATGGGAAACTGCATTTTCCCCTCTCGGTCTAGCTTCTAAGCTCCCCCACTCTATGACACACCCACATTTATTCATGAAAGGTACTATATGCAGGACCCAGTATAAAGTTCCCAGTGTCAGGACACTGGCAAGTCAGGTAACCACACCCCTAAAATCTCATAACAGTATTTAAGGAAAGCACTCCCTCCATTTTTAAATTACATAATAGGATTAGTCTCCTTACTTTTCTTAAGTACCCTCTCTGATGTCCACATTTCAACCCACACCAATATTTTGTAGTGGCAGAAAGTGTAGTCACTCCTCATATTGTCAGCTCTATAAAGAGCAAACTGGTGGGTGCCATCCTCGTGTGCCCATGACATGAGCTAAAACCATCTTTGTATTTCTTTTTTATGGGACATAGTATTTTTCACCTCACTTTCATCATTACATCTCATCTCACAACTTACTGTGCATCCATTCCATTTCTCCACCACATACTTACCATCCATAATGGAAGGTGTAGTGTATCTGAACAGCAGACAATTTGGAGGAAGACTGAAGTGAACAGGTGATGCAACTGCTAAACTTATTGAAGCTAAATTGTTTTTTTATTTTGCACAATGAAGAAGCTTTTTGTACTCATGCATAATGAAACAACTCTGTGATCAATTGTTCATGCTGAAAACATCTGCATATTTTAGAGGACCCATACTTCTTGGGATGAAGTTCATTATTATTTTGGTACAAAGTTGGGTGACTAGCTGGAAGTGAATGTCAGGTTTGAAAGATAGTCAGCGCATGGGACAGGAGATGGGTGGGATGAAAAAGCTGTGCAGTGTCAGATGACGAGAAGAAGAAGACAAATAAGGAGAAATAAACAACAACAAATGGGAGGTTTATTTTAAAACACTAATGTATGTTTAGGGTCTTTTTACTGAGAATTATTGTGCATTTAAGTTACTGAGAGAAGCAGAGGAAGAGAAAGAATACATAAGAGGATGAAACGGACATGAAGAAGAAATGGGGATGTGAAGCTTAATTATTAAAGACTGCAAGGTACACAGGTAAACACATACAGAACAGCAAACAAAGATGTACAATGTGGGGAATGATGACTACACACACACAGATATATATAGGAAAATGTCAGTGATGGACAAGATGGTGACTTCAGCACTATTTTAAAGGCATTGCTAAGACTCATAATTAAATCTGTTTCATGAGGATACACAGCAAGTATGTCAGAAGTGAAGAGAGAGGGAGAGGAGATAAAGTGTTGAATTTTCCCAGGGGTAAAGGAAAGCGCTAGTGATGAAAGAAGGCAGAGAAACCTTGGCTATGCTGTTTATGGATCATGACAGTAGCAAAGTGAACAGGACTAATTTATATTGCCAAGAATGCAATGAGGAAAGACTTGGCTGTGTTGGAAGATGACTTGCATGTATCATCAGCTAAGACTGTCAGATGGAGGAAGGAATTTTACTAAAATATGGACTGGTATTTCTTTTAAAAGAACTGAATTTGTCCACACAATAGTTAAGATTTGTCACATAAGAATAACAAATATCCTTTGCTTTAGAGCTGTGATAGGTCACTAGGTACCACCCTTGAGTTAGTAAAGCATCTTTAGTTTGGGAAGCTAGAGATCAGGTGCCACATGCCCTGCTTTAAACACAACTGTATGTCAAAGGCTAATGACGAACACCAAAGTGCACTTTTGTTAAACTAGTGAAGAAAGCAGCAAAGAAGCCCCTCTCCCATCAACCACACATTAATTGTTCATGGGTAGTTGGAGTTACATACATTAATGAGTTCTAGAAAGGTATAAAAACTATTGATTTAGAATGGAAGATTGACACAGAGTTCCTTAAACCCCCAAAACAGTCTAATGAAGCCTTTCTGGAAATGATTAGATAACACGCACAGTCTTTTAACCACTTCCATGAAGAATTGTAAAAGCTGGTAAAGAAACCAGACACAGACTCTGGAACCAAACAATCTGACAGTGGAACAGAGGGGAAAGAACATATAGCCATGAGACTGTTGGTAGAAATGAGTATAATATATTCCCTACTGTGATGCCCCTGCACTGGCCCAGTAATCAAGGACCCTCAATCCTGACCACTAGCATCAGTGAGGGATGTGCACATTAGGACGATGACAAGTACAAACACAGTAAAGTACAATTTCCCTTAAGAGCACACAGAGATCACAGTCAGTCTGGGGCTGATTTCTCCCTCTCTCTCTCTCCGGATCCCCAATAAGACTCCCCACTGGCACAGTTATAGGGTTAACATCTCAGCCAAGCAGTCAAACAAAAACCTCCAGCACCCTCACTGTCCAATCAGTGCTTTGTATCCCTGGCCAAGTAGCTGACACACACTTTCAGATTTGATTTATATACAAACACACACTCTCCTGGGAAAGGCTGCTGTTGCTTGAGAGGGTTTAGCCTATCTGGGAATGCCTTACCCCATTCCCTGTCTTGAGATTCCAGCTGCCTTGGCATTGCTGACCCCTGTACCATGCTACACTGTCCCATCATATGCCTGCAGCCCTAGGCTCCATCATATTAATTTGGGATTTTCCTGGCTGGCTCCCTGTAGCTATAGATTCTCTTCAGACTCCTCCTGCCTTGTACTGCAAATACTTAGCACAACTGCCTTCCTGTCATGGTAAGGTTTCATCATGTTAACATGTTACAATTTGTGCCCCTGCCTTCTGCCTAGCAGTTCCAGCATGTAATTAACATCACTTACCTTTCTTACCACCCTGTAGGGTTCCTCCAAGCTGCTTGCAGCTTGTTGTGTCTGACAGGAATGAGAACCATTACCTGCTGCCCCACAGCATACTCTGTAGCTCGAGTATTCCTGTCATACCACACCCTTTTTCTGTTGTTGGGCTTCTGCCAGGTTCTCCTGGGCCAAGCCCATGATTTCCCTGAGCTTTGTCCTGAGATTTAGGACATATGCCACAGCAGACTCCTTGTGGGATTCACACTCACCCTACTACTCGTCTCGAATCAAATCTAGAGGTCCCCTCACCCTATGCCCATACAGCAAATCAAAGGGTGAAAAACCTGTGGATTCCTGGGGAACCTCTCTGTAAACAAACAACAGATGGCGCAAATATTTGTCCCACTCCCTTTTAAACTGGTCTGCAAATGTCTGTAGCATGGCCTTGAGTGTAGTGTTTAACCTCTCAACAAGACCATTAGCCTGGGAGTGGTCTTTAGGTGCCTTATCCCACAATATTTCCACAGGCAAGCCAGCAGGTCTGACATGAAATTGGTACCTCTGTCAGTCAGTATTTCTTTTGGGAAACCTACCCTGCTGAAAATCTCTAACAAAGCATTTGTCACCTTTTCTGCAACAATGGAGGACAGAGCCACTGCCTCAGGGTATCTGGTAGCATAATCTACTATCACTAGGATATACTTTTTCCCTGTGGAACTTGGGGTATTCAGAGGTCCCACAATATCCATAGCTACCCTCTGAAATGGCTCCTCAGTCACAGGTAAAGGCATCAAAGGAGCTTTCACCTTGTCTCCTACCTTGCCTACATTTTGGCACTGCTCACAGGTCCTGCAGTACCCTGTTACATCCCTGGAAATCCCAGGCCAATAAATGATCTGCATAATACATCTCTTTGTACATTTATGCCCATATGACCTGCAAAGGAAATATCATGGGCTATGGCAAGAAGTGCCAGATGGTTGGCACTGGGCACTATCAACTGCTGTATTCTGTTACCGACTAGCCCTCCCTCAGGGGTCCACTCTCTATACAGTAACCATTTGTCCCAGTATACAGATTCCCCCTTCCCTTGAGAATCAGGTGCCTCCCTAGCTACCTCTCTCAGGCCTTGTAATGTAGAGTCTGAGAGCTGAGCTTGTCTCAACTGTCTCTTTATAACCCTTCCCACCTCCCCTTCCACAGGAAGTCTGGTATTCTCTGACAGCAGTGCCTCACTGTCAGCCTGCGTACTACTACTCACCTCTGCCCTTGCAGTCACTCTGTCCAAGGGAACATCAGTACCCACAAGCAGCTGTGGCTCACCTTCAGTCTCACTGCTACAGGGTAGCTCCCTCTCTGAAGAAACCAACTCACCAGTCCTGGCTGCAAGTGTGCAGTCTGTCTGGGTCTCCCCCAGGTTACCAGACCCACATGCTTGTCTCCAACACTGACTGCAAGTAACTGCATGCACACATGGTACTGCATTATCAAAATCATTCCCTAGCAGGACATCTGAAGGGATATCCTCAAACACACTGACTTGCTGGTTTCCTTTTCCACCCTCCCAGTCAAGGTGAACCCTAGCCAAATGTATTTGGAATGGAGTCCTTCCTAAAACCCTGACTGGAGTAGGCTGCCCAAGCAAGTAGTGTTCCTCTGTAACCATTGCAGGCTTCACCAATGGTTAGGTCAGAGGCTGTGTCTCTCTTAGCCATGGCCTCTTTCCCATTCACTAAGATAGGATATAACCTCTTGTGGTAGTTTGGTACCCTTGTTGTCTCAAGACAACCTACTGCTGGCATTTTCTCATTCCTACTTACTGGATCTCCTACCTTTTTGTTCCCCACCTTGCCTCCGTAGATGTCTATATGCTACATGGTCCCACTGGTTGCATTTAAAACATTTATCCCTTTGTCCTGGATGTGAACCTGAACTAGTGGCTTCCCCTGCTTCTGGTGGACTCTGTTGGGGCAGTCTGGGCTGCCCACCATGGGTTTCCTTAGACCCATGAGCAGTACTGGGTGTCCCTTTCCCATGCAGTGATGCCCTGCTTGCTAGGTATAGGTCTCCCTTCTTCCCCAACTCATCTACAGTAGTGCATTGCTAATCAGCTAACCAGATTCTCATGTCCTCAGGCAAAGTGCTAAGGGCTTGCTCCCTCACCAAAAGGCCTGCCAGTCCTTCAAAAGTGGTGACCTGACATCCATTCACAAGCCTATGAAAATAAGTGCTCAGTTCAGCAACATATTCACACACTTTCATCTGCCTTGCATCTATGCTCACAAAACACTTTCCTATAAGCTTCAGGTGTTAACTTAAAAAATTCTAGCAAACAGTTCTTTACAACATTATAATTTAAATAGTACCAGACAGTTTGGAAAGAACATTTACAGCTTTACCATGGAGTAAGGGGGTCAGGAACCATACCCAGAGCCCTTGGTCAACATTATACTGTTTACGTACCCTCTCAAATGTATGAATGAAACTATCAAAATGATCTCCTCTAAATTGTGGAAGAAATTTACTGACCTTTGTTGCTTCTGGGGTTCGGTTACTCCCTTCCCCATTACCTCCATGACTCTGACGAAGAGTCAGCATCTCCTTTTCATGTTGCCTCTGCATCTCCTTCTCCTCAACTTCCAGATGTCTCAGTCTCTCTGCTGCTTCTTTTTCTAAATGTTTGGCCTCTAACTCAAGTCTCTAACTCCAGATTGATTTTTAAGCTCTCTGTGGAAAGGTTCGGCTGTCCATTTTCTGAGAGTTGTACATCTCCATGGCCAGCCTGATTGTCCTCCTGGTTGCTATTCTGTGATGAGAATGATACAATCATGCCTGCTTTAGTTATGTTGGCATGCACCAGTCCTTTAACCTGGCACATCTCAGCCAACTGGCTCCTTGTCAGCATGCCATATTTCTCTGCTGACATACTTGCCTGCTCTCCCTAACTAAGCTAAAAAAAATAATAATAAAACAATTGCGATATGAATTCTGAATGTTCACTGCATGGTTGGTTGAGAGCACAAACACCTTCACTGACCACTGTACACAGGCTACAGGAATTCAATATCCACACCACTACAAGCCAATTAATATGTGATGTGGCTCACTCACCACCATCAACCAATTAATATGTGACGTGGGTATCCCACCACTGCCAAACAATTAATATGTGATGCCCCTGCACTGGCCCAGTAATCAAGGAGCCTCAATCCTCACCACTAGCACCAGTGAGGGATGTGCACATTAGGAGGATGACAAGTACAAACACAGTAAAGTACAATTTCCCTTAAGAACACACAGAGATCACAGTCAGTCTGGGGCTGGTTTCTCCCTTCAGATCTCCAATAAGAATCCCCACTGGCACAGCTATAGGGTTAAGATCTCAGCCAAGCAGTCAAGCCAACACCTCCAGCAACCTCTCTCCCCAACCAGTGCTTTGTGTCCCTGCCGAAGTAGTTGTCACACACACTGAGTTTTGATTTCTATACAAACACGCACTTCTGGGAAAGGCTGGCACAGGTTTATTAGCTATGCCTCCTTCTGCCCAGACTAAAAGATAGTTATCACTGCCACCAATCAGCTACTATAAGGCCCTTACAAAGGGCGACCAATTCTACTGTGTAATGTTACTAGTATCCAAATGGTAAGTATGACCAAGACATTCAAGGCTATTTAGGAGTGGCCTATACAGTGTCACCAAATACATATACAAGTACTCTAAGAGCTTAAATATCTCTAAACAAACCAGCCACAATTAAAAGGCTTACATATATTTAATAATAAATAATAAAAGAACATGACAATACTCAATAACAACACAGTGACTACAGAGTTCAGAATCACAGGAACATGTTAAAACAACATTGCTGGACAGTCTCAAATAAATACAGAAAACACCTAAACTAATCTTTACCATATTCCTATCTATCTCTAAGAGAAATACTATGATCTAAGTCTTACTTACAGAGCAAGGCAAATGTAGATGGGAAGTGCTGAATGGATGTTCCCAGATTCAAGACAAGATACAAAATGCACAGATTCTGAGAGAGTTCCCAAATTAATATCAAAACATTACTGCTGGGTCAGCTGGAAGACATCACTCTGTCACCTGCCTTCAGTTCCCAGGATAATAGAAACCAACATCTCTCTCAGATGTGTAGCTGCTAGGAAGTAACAGAGCAATAAAAAACACTTTACATTTGAAACCTATCAAGACTATAGGAAAACCCCTAGCTCTAGATATTGTGTCTGCTTGCTGAACTGAAACTAACTTTGTATAGCACATCGTAAAAAACTTTTAACTTATTTTCTTGAACTTTTGCAAGTTAACTCTGTATGTTTCAACTTCTACCATTAATATAGTTTATATACATTTCTGTTCTTTTCCAGTGGGGTACACTGTAGTCACATTCTTGAAGCTCAGTACATAACATACAGTTCAGCACACACTTCTGCACCAGTAGTTTAATGTCCCCATAACATATAGTTCTCTTACATTTGTAAGACAAGTATATGGATCATATTAATATTCACAAGTGACATATGATTATTTACAAAATTGCAGATAGCTGGGCTGGCAGTGTCACATTTTATATAAAGCATATTAATATTTTCAAATGGCATATAATTATTTACAGAATTCCAGCTAGCTGGGCTGGCAGCATTTTGGTTTGCCACGCCTACCAACAGGGGCAACTATATAAGAGGGCTGATAAACTGCAGCTCCAGGCCCACATGTCTGAAATAGGCCCTGCTGCTTCTAATCTAGTCATAATCTTGAAAGTGAAAATAAAAAATATCCTTTGTTTTATGAACTATGAAAGGTCAAGAGGAGTCATTTCTGAGTTAACATGGTTAGTAATGTATCTTTAGCTCTGGAGGCTAGAGTTTTTGTGCCTTCTGGCCTTTCTTATATATGAACTGAATGTCAAAGGCTTAAGGCTTATTCCGCAAATTAGCCTTACATATATATATATATATATATATATATATATATATATACACACACACACACACACACACACACACACACACACACACACACACACACACATGCACACTGTGCATATACATACATAAAAACAAAACAAACAACTCAAATACATAAAAATGGTGGTACCATAAAACCAATAAATAAGGAAATGGAATGTTACTCCAGTAATGTCCTATGATGCAAACAATATTATATATTGTCACACATTAGTGTTGCATATGTGTTTGCAACTTTTTAACACTTGTAATACATTTGCAGCAATGAAATGATGGTGTCATATCATAATATGATTTGAACCTCGAAGATTTATGTCTATGGAGCAGCAAAATGTTATGTGGATTTAATTATAAATATTTTTCCATTTGCTCAGTATTCCTGAGAGTACTCTGTAAGGAAACACTTAAAGTCTGCCAACTCATTACACTCCCAAAACATATGATCCCAGGTTCCTCTATCTTCATCATAACACCCATCAGCATTTGCCATCTACCTGACAGAAATTTTTTTGGAGTCAGCTTGGGATATAAAAGTACCTATGCAAACACTTACAGGCAAAAATCCTAAATCATCTAGATTTTATTGCATATTTTGGAGCCATACATATGTCCACCCATTGTTTCTTTGTGAAATGCTTATCCAATCCCTCTTCTCAATCTTGATTGATTCCTACAATTATTGTGCAATATTTTATATGCCCTACTAATTATCCCTTTTTAACAGCAGTTTCTGTTCTATATTCAAGTGAAAATTTAACCAGTGCAGGTCTTTCATTTAGATTTACCTATCCCTTTGCCAGTACTCTGATATCAGTCCCTGACAGGGAAGGTAATCTCTAGCCTACCATCCAAATGTCTTGTTGGCTTCTTCCTATTACCTTTCCTTCTCTAATTATTTGTTCACAATACCTTGGTTCCTTTGCCAGCTTCCTTCAATAAATTTCAGGACCCAATTCTCTCCTATTCTCTGTGTCACTAATTGCAATCACCCCTATCTGCAGAATCTCCTTTCTCCATTCCTGTGCTGGCTTTGTTCTTAGCAAAGGATCTGCATCTAAAAGTTCACTGTTTCCTTATTTCTTGAATTAAGCCCCTGCTTTATCATCCCTTTACACTTTCAGTTATAGCTTTTTGCTTGTGTTATGTATAAGAGCCTTAACTGTACAGCTCTAAAATATCCATTTAAATCAGGTAGTCATAGTTATATTGATAGGATCAACTTATCCCACTTGACTCTTGCCCTCTTCCTCTCCCAGATAAAATCCTTCAATTCTTTATCAATTACTGTCCACAACTTCTCCTCTGATTGATAAAAATATGCATGAACTGTGTATAAAACTAAAGGGACTAAAATATTATACTGCTTGTATCTTGCTATCCATTATCCATAGGCTTCCATTTTCTCAGCTTTTAATTATCTTTTTAGTCTCTTCCCACATATCCTTAGCTCCCATAACAGAATCATTGTTAACCTATACTCCTAAATACTTCATTTCATAATGTCCCCATAAGTAGTGTATTGATGAACCAATTCATGTATGGGTAAACAGTTTACAGCTAGAGCCTTTGTTTTAATCTTCCTTAATTTTACAGCTCAAAAAAAAAAAACCTGAACTGACTCAAAATGTTCCACAATATTGAAATGCCCTTTCCTGGTTCTATCAGGTATTATACAAAATAATATCTGCAAATAAAGCCAACTTTCTTGAATATCATACCAATTATATCCTTGAATTTCTGAGTCCCTTATTTTCCCTTCCAATGGTTTTAAATATAATACACATAAAGGGGAAAGAGCACACCCCTGCCTGGTTCTCCTTTTCAGACACAACTTATCAGAGATTAATCATGCCACTTTAACTTTTGTCTGTAATCCCTCATATATCCTTCAAATTAATCTTATTAATGTGTCACGAAGTGCAAATGCTTCCATTGCCCTACTCATAAAATCCCAGCTTAATCTATCAAATGTTTTCTCTGCATCAAAAACCACCAACAGCAGCATATTTTCTTAAATTCTGCTTTCCTCAGGATTATCATTATTCTATTAATGTTATCAAATGTTTGCCCCCCTTCCACAAACCACATTGATCCATATCTCTTAATTTTGGCAATATCTTTGCCACTGTTTTAGCCATTATAGACAAACACTTTATAATCATGGTTTAAAATAGAAATGGGCCTATATGAAACTATATCTGATGGGTTCTTATCATCTTTAGGTATTATAACCATCACAGTTTTTCCAGGATGTTGCTGAGTCTTCTCCTTTTAAAATACTGTTAAATAAAACCTTCCAGATCTTTATCACTTTCTTCCCTCCTAGCTTCTAAACTTCCCCAGTAATATCATTTATTCCTAGAGGCTTTCCTGAAGATTAGACAAACATGTTTATCTCATCTCCTCCTATCTGAACTAATTGTTGAGCCTAATCTACGTCTAACCTTGGCATATTTAAATCTTCCAGAAATATTTGCATTTGTGTTTTTCTTGATTTTTCCACTTCTCTGCTTTAAACGCATCTTCATAAAGTGTCCAGAATATCTCTAATATCTCTACATGAAATCTCTGGTCACTTTTCTTTTATAGGCTCTAAGTTTGGCACTAACCCCTTCTGCTTTCTCTTGCCTAAATCATCGTGCCAAAAGTATTTGTGCTTTGTTATCACAAACAGTTGCTTGACAGCAGACCTCCTAAGCTCATCCATATTATCCAGGCACTCCCTTATTTTTTCTTTAGCACTCTGCAGTTGCACCTCTTGTGAGATTCCCTTTATTCTGTAATACTTTAACCTTTGTCAACTCCTCTAAATAATTCTTGTTACTTTTTAACCATATCTCTTCTTTTATTTCTCCCTTATTTTTAAACTCCACTTTCATTTTAGTCCACTCACTAGCCATAACTTCTGGAGTACTTTTGATCTTCCCTAAAAACTCCTGAAGCCATCCATCCATATTCCTTAAATTGCTTTCTTTATAACAGGTAGGTGGGGAAGCACCAGTGACTCATCATTACTCAATTAACCTGCATTTTTTATCTTGGTAATTATTGTCACATGCTTTGAAATAGTTACTGGTTGTGTGTCACAAAGTTCTCAATTAAATGCACATGTTCCACTTTTGTCTAATCTAGCCCAGTTACTGTACCTTGGGGGAATAATATGTAAATTCTCTCAAGAGTTCCTACAACCAAATTCACATCTTCCATAACAAATGTTTTCCTAGATTTCTTCAGAAATCTTTATATTTTCCTTTCTATGTCCCCAGATACATCCTCATTGTTGCAAATCAAATTCCAGTCTGCATCTATAGGTAATATTCCATGCTGAAAGCAAAGTAATTTCTCCCAAATTTCTTAAATACTATAATAACAGTTTTAGGTGGAATTTAAATACATACCAGCATAATCCTCATCCCTTGCCAGTAGCCCCTTACTACCACAAATTTGCAATTATCATTTTCCCTTCTTCTATCACTATTGGATCTCCTCTACAATTAATACAAGTATTCTTCTTTTCCTTTGTCCCTGATATTCTGCTAAATGACCATCTTAAAATCCTTTCTTTATTAAAATCAAATGCACAGTTCTTCCCAAATGTGTTTCCTGTAGCATTGCCATTTGCACTCTCTATTTCTTAATATAATTAAACATCATTTCCTTTTTGTCTGTACCAGTGAGGCCATTCACATTCCAAGATAATATGGAAAGTGTCACAATTAGAAGAGGTCATTATTCCCACCTATTATATATGACAGCATTTTAAATATCTATATCCAGCTGCTGTGATACATGCACCCATTAATGTTTGGTGGGTTAATCCTTTATACATTTTTCCTTATCATGAACATTGGAACCTATGTCACATTTTACAAGACTTTTTGTTTTAATGAAAACCCTCAAACAAAACAACAATTGACTCAATGACTCCCCACTAACATGTTAACCTAATACAAACACACAAAACTATGTATGCCTATAAATAATAAAGTTTAACCCTCTTAATAGAAACAGATTCTCCCAAATAGACAGCTGTGAACACATGCCTTAATTAACCTAAAATTGATGTTATCCATGCTAAGACACATCTTATTGCCTGTGATTCTAAATACACTAATTGGTGCATGTTCTTTTATATATTTATTGCTCTCCCAGATGTGAAAAACAACTTGAATACTTTAAGAAAAAAATAACTTTTAGTCTTCAAGAAACCAGTGCTCTGGCTTCTTATTGTCCTATTATAAGTTTGTCTCCATGGAAATGTAAGAGAAAAAATATATAGTCCTCAGCTGCAGGTTTCTAAATATAAACTGAAACATTAATTGCTAAAGGAGAACTTGTCATTATATTCAGTGTTCTCTTATTTACTTGTTTCCACTTAAACCTTGTTATTAGATTAATCCAAGGGTCTTAATTTAGACATTCACCTATGCAAAAGTAAGAGAAAATGTTATCAGCCCTACATATACTATGATCTTTGTACTTTTGTACCACACTGCCCAAGTCAGCAATCTGAGATTATGGCCTGTTAACTTAAATATGTGTATGTCTAGCCTTTTTTTCTTTTCTTTTTTTTTTTTTTTGCAGTGCAATGTCTACATTTCTTAATACTAAAAAAAAGAAAGAGGAAAAAAACATATGTTTACTTTAGTATATTTATTACATACAAGAACTAAAAATGCTTTACTATAAAACATGCAATATATATTGTGAAAAGCTTCATAGAAATACTGTTATGAATAGAAATCGTTTTACTTACTTAGATTTTTTTCCTCTTATTCTCCCCTCAGTGTCTTTCCAAACATTAATGACATGAAGTGAGACAAATGCCTTTCAGTTCTCTACAAGTTTAACAAAGTCAACAAAAGTCCAGTCTTTCCACATTTTATTGTACATCCATATTTCACAAATGCTTTGTAGTCTCACATTTATTCACTAATTTCCATGTTGCTGATCTTCTTCCTGTTAATCTCCATCTCTCAACTCCAGATTCCGGTTCAATTCCGATGTATTCCCAATTCTTCTAGTCAACTTCTGTGCTTTTCTCGGTCTCTCAAGCATTTTCCTTAGAACAGTGGAAAAGGTTTCACTGGCAAGGGCTTTCATGCTTTATTATCAGAAGAATGAGAAGCAGAGTCCATTTCTGCTTGATGGCTCACTTTTTGCTGGACAAACTTTTGAATTTCCTCCTTAGCCTGTTCTGCATCAAAAATGACTTTATTCCTCCAGGAAAAAAAATAAAATTCTGAAGACAGATGGTTACAGCAGCTTGAATCTTATGCCTGCCTCTTAACATTCCCTGATTGTTAGAATAAATGTGTTTCTGTTCTGCCTAGTATACAGCAAATAATAATTTTCCACAAACTACTGTCTCCAACTTTTATTACTTTGCTCTTTTGCCATAGTTTTGTCAGGATCAACTTTTCTGCTGGAAGGTTTGCATCTCTGGTAATTCAGGTTATGGCTGCTTTCTTATAGCCAGATTTAGAACAAATGCAGTGTACACTTTCAATTAAAAGTCCCTGATGTGGTACAGTCTAGTGTGCTTATTTGTGCCTTCATTGAATTAATATAGTCTGTTCTTTCTAGTTTCTCTTGTACAGCAATATTTTCCCCATGTTTTGCCTTCTAATTCTATTTTTTGAAACATCTCTTCTTGAACACTATCATAGCCAGCATTTTCTTCATTTCAACCTCTGATATTTGCAGTTTTATCAGCTCATCTGAGTATCATTTAAAGCTTCTTCAACTTTTCCAGACTTTTCTCATTTGAGTTGATATATTCATTCATTGTTTAATTTATTTTAATCAGCTCTGAACACATCTGGCTTATTTTTTTTCCTCTGAATTACTGGAGACAATGTCTTACACCAAAGCTGGAGCTTGGATTGGTTCTTGCTGAACAGCTGCAGAATTCTTCCCAGTCCATGTTTTCTCTTCACCTTTTGTAGTCGATTCTCTTTCAGGGTCTCTTAATTTATTTTTTGCTGGCATCCAGGTACTTACTAGCCAGAAACTGAGAGAGTTCCTGTTCATTGTCTTTTAGTTTATTTTTTTTTCACACTAGGAGAGCTGAAGTTAAGCTCTCAATCAGTGTGCAGCCATCCTGGAAAAGTTGGGCTTGCTTATTTTTATGTCTTCTTGTAAAATCAGTGATATAGTGAGTGGATGGGAGCTGCTTCAAGTGGTCTTGACAGTTTTTGAGGGGCAAAAGGGGTTCTATTTCCTGTTACTGAAGGCCATCTAAAGGAGGGTAAGTATGTGGAGAGCTTTGCTGGATGGGGCTTGAACAAAAGTATTTTGTACAAAATATATTATTAGTATTAAGAGATATCAGCTAGACTAGTCTGTAGGAGGCTGATAAGGAGGGTAAGAAGATGTAGAAGCTATTACAGACAGGAGAAGTAACCATCTTGTGAGAAGTGTTGTCGAGTAAGGCAGAGGATGAGTAGGTTTAATGTAGAAGTTTTTTTTTTTTGGTTTGCTGGTGAGGATGGAAGATAAGGAAATACAAGGAAGGATATCACATTGAAAAATCCCCGATGGTGGTAGTGTGCATGGGTAGGAAAGGTAAAATGAAAAGGGGGGGGATCAGTAAAATCAGAAAATCCCTGAGGAGGTTTCAGTGCCATCAAAGCACTAAACAAACCCTGAGTGAAGGCTCACAATTCACTCTGTGAATCTTTAGGAGCTGAAGAAATATGTTTACTCTTTTGCTTTTTCTTCAATGGGACGTCCACCTTATAAAATTTGGAAGTCTCTAACCCAGGACAGCATTCAATGATGGTGGTAGGGAATTCTTCTCTGACTATCTGAGGAACACTCCTAGGCCCCTTGGAAGTAATCAGCTGTGGTTCCCCCTAACCGTCCAAAATAGATGTCTGCAAAGCCTCCTCAGATGTGCTTAAAGTTGGATCCTCACCAGCCTCCAACCTGGTTGCCACAGAGGAATCCAACAAAAAAGCCGGCTGAACCTCCAGGCAGTCTCTCACCTTGGGAGAGATGTCTGGCAGAGGCTGAACAGTAGAAGATTCCAACCTAGGCTTCTCATCCTTCTTCTTCACTGACTGCTGCACCTCAGAGTGGGACTTACCCTCCATCATGTCTTTCACAAGAAGCTTAAGATGCTTATTTTCATGATAAAGTGCCATAGAAGATAATCTACTACAAAGTGTTTTAGGTACAAAATCCTGACAAACGGAACAGGATGTATGGTCATGAGAGGCACCTAAGCAAAAAAGACACTGGTTGTGGCAGTCTTTATGGGGAATCTGTCTCCTACACTGGCATTTATCCTTCTTGGATGACATGAAATCCCACAAGCAACAATAAAAAAGGATAAGTAAAAAAGAACCCCCAACAGGGCACTTATCTGTAATGGCTTGGTGAACCAGCAATGAAACGGGCATTCAGACCAATGATCAAGCAATGGCTTTCAGACTGGCAGCAAAGAAGTTCTAAGGATGGTACATCTGGATGTCACCTTTATGCCCTGTGCTAAGCAAGGAGCATATATGTGATGTATAGCATACGTTAAAGCAACCTAAAGGCTTTGATATACTGGCCGGATGTTAGGCCACCCTTGGCAGGGGATCCATAATGTAATGAATACTGCAACGATGAAATAGAAGGACATCAATTGTGCTTATGGGCATTATAAACACACAAAGAAAATATAAGAGGTAAGGAGAGAAGGTATTGCTTTGGCTTCAGTGGGTTACAGGACAAAGGAAAGGCAGCTCTTGCGCAGTTAGGATAAGAGAGATGAAAATGCATCTTAAGCAGGTGGAAGAGCCACAGATAGAAACTGACTTGGGCAGATGGTAGGTTAAAGAACAGGAAATTAAATTGCTACTCTAGAGACTCAAGAAAAGAAGAAACAAGAAAAGGTAAACATTACAATGGATGGCCTTGGGAAAAGTGTGGTAATAAGTCATATGTAAAGGAAGTACTTCAGGATTTCTATGGCATACTGTACAAGGACAATGAAACAGACAGACAGTAACTGAGAAATGGAAAGGACAGCTTTTGACACAATGATTGGAATGAGTTCCACCAATGCATAGGTTCTGGGGGGTTAAGAGCTGCATAGGAAGGGAGATATACCTGAAGGGTGGGAGAAATGGATTCCAAGTATACCTCGGTAATTAAGTAGAAATGGAAATAAAGGTCTTGGAAAAAAGCGGAGAGTCCAGAATCCATGAGGGAGACAATAGTAGTGGTATTTATTTGTTCATTAGCATTGGTTTCCTGAGATGGTCCCACTGAGCACGCTTCCCCTTTTCAGTGGAGGCCCAGGGAGAAATGCTCCAGGTATAATGCATGCACAAAAAGTTCAAAAAGCAAATTGCCAAAGGCCAAGAGAGAGACCCCGAGGATCTAGCCAATTTCAAACCAAATCCACTATAAGACGATGATACTGAACTATTTCCATGGGTGTTTACAGCAAGCTTTGAGAGGAGATTGCTTACTGTAGAGGCTGATGTTCAGGTAGGCTTTGTAAGGGGGCAATCATCCATAAATCACTGGTGATTATTCATCACCTTTGTAGCATGGGTGGTGGAGGAGGGGCCAAAGTAAAGCTGGAATTGTGTTTTTGGATGCTTAAAAGGCCTTTGATGATAGAAGCTTCAGTCTCAAGTCTGCTCTTCTTAGCTCAAGTAGATGTAAAAGATCCTACAGAACATATCAAAAGGAGTAGGGAAGTTCCCTGATGTCCTGGCCTGGTCTAGTTTTCACAGGCTGTCCCAAAGGAGAAAGGATGGGGTTAGACCAGTAAAATCATGCTAGATGTCCAGCAGTCCAGCGCCCTTAAATAAATCTGAGAAAGCTATAGCTGGCATATTATCACAAAGTATTAAAACCAGAGAATATATTCATGGAATTAGTGTTTAAGAACTACTACATTCTTTGATTTATAAACACGCTCCCAATTAATACACATTAAGATTTTTGCCTTTTTTCCCCAGTTACTTGTCTGCAGTATGATTGTGATCAGACTTGCATCCTTTCATTGGATGCAGAGTACCCAGGGAAAAAAGAGAAACTCCTTCTAAGGAAAGGACAAGTTAAAGCCTACAATAATCAGGCAGGATATCTGAAAAGTTAGGCGTGGAAAGAATGCCAAAGAAGGTAGCTACAAGTTGGTTAATGTTAAACATTTATTTTCCTAACTTTGTATTTCATTAGTTAGGTGGGTTTGTGGCATAGAAGGATTTCTGTTTTCTTGCATGAGCTGAAAAAGCACAATCACTCATGAGAGTAATATAAGCAACATTACACACACATTGCCATATCAGTTACATACATTAATAAAACTAATGACTGTAACAAAAGAAACCAGGTATTCTACAAATGGGTTGAATCTTTTTTCAGCTGTTCTCATTAGGGGTTGCCACAGTGGATCATCTCTTTCCATTTCTTCCTGTCCTCTGCATCTTGCTCTGTCACACCGACCACCTGCATGTCCTTGCTCACTACACCCATAAACCTTATCTTAGGCCTTCCTTTTTTTCCTCTTAACTGGCAGCTCCATCCTTAGCATCTTTCTCCCAATAAACCCAGCATCCCTCCTAAGCACATGTCCAAACCATGGTAATCTTGCCTCTCTGGCTTAGTCTCCAAACCATCCAACCTGAGCTGATCATCTAATATACTGATTCCTAATCCTATCCATCCTCTTCACACCCGATGCTAATCTTAACATCTTTAACTCTGCCACCTCCAGCTCTGACTTCTGTCTTTTCGTCAGTGCCAATGTCTCCAACCCATATAATATATACGGGTCTTACTACCATCTTGTAGACCTTCCCTTTCACTCTTACTGGTACCAGTCTGTCACAATTCACTTCTGACACTCTTCTCCACCCACTCCACCCTGCCTGAACTCTCTTCTTTACCTCTCCTCCACTCTCACCATTACTCTGAACTGTTAATCACAAGTATTTAAACCCATCCAACTTCTCCAACTCCCTGCATCTTCACCATTCCTTTATCCTCCCTCTCATTCACACACATTTATTCTGTCTTAGTCCTACTGAACTTCATTCTTCCCCTCTCTAATGCATATCTCCACCTCTCCAGGGTCTCCTCAATCTGTTCCCTACTGTCACTACAGATCACAATATCATCTGCAAACATCATAGTCCACTGGCACTCCTGTCTGATCTTGTCTGTCAACCTGTCCATCACCATTGCAAATAAGAAAGGGCTCAGAGCTGATCCTTGATGTAATTCCACCTCCACCTTAAATGCATCTGTCACTCTTACCGCAGACCTCACCACTGTCACACTGCCCTCGTACATACTTCTTGGACACTCCTCCTAACTTCCTCATACAATACCACAGCTCCTCTCTAGGCACCCTGTCATATGTTTTCTCTAAGCTCACAAAGACACAATGCAACTCCTTCTGACATTCTCTATACTTCTCCATCAACACCCTCAGAGCAAACATCACATCTGTAGTGCTTTTTCCCTGCATTAAACTATGTTACTGCTCACTAATCATCACCTCCCTTCCTAACCTAGCTTCCAGTATTCTTTCCCATAACGTCATGCTCTGACTGATCAATTTTATCCCTCTGTAGTTACTACAGCTATGCACATCAACCTTATTCTTAAAAATTGGTATCAAAACACTTCTTCACTCCTCAGACATCCTCTCACTTTCCAAGATTTCATTAAACAATCTGGTTAAAAACTCCACTACCATTTCTCCTAAGCACCTCCATGCTTCAACAGGTATGTCATCTGGGCCAACAGCCTTTCCATTCTTCATCCTCTTCATAGCTATCCTTACTTTCTCCTTGCTAATCCAGTGCACTTCCTGATTCACTATCCGCACGTCATCCAACCTTTTCTCCCTCTCATTCTCTTCATTCATCAACCCCTCAAAGCACTCTTTCTATCTGTTAAACACACGCTCCTCGCTTATTAGTACGTTTCTCTCATTATCCTTTATCACTCTAACCTGTTGCACATCTTTTCCAGCTCAGTGCCTCTGTCTAGCCAATTGGTACAGGTCCTTTTTTCCCTCCTTAGTGTCCAACCTTTCATACAACTCACCATACTCCTTATTCTTAGCCTTCACCACCTCTATCTTCACCATACGTCTCATCTCCTTGTACTCCTGTCTACTTTCTTCATCTCTCTGACAATCCCACTTCTTCTTCACCATCCTCTTCCTCTGAATACTCTCCTGTACTTCCTCATTCTACCACCAGGTTTCCTTGTCCTCCTTCCTCTGTCCAGATGTCACACCAAGCACCTTTCTAGCTGTCTCCCTTACCAGCTCTGCTGTAGTTACCCAGCTATTTGGTAATTCTTCACTGCCACCCAGTGGCTGTCTTAACTCCTCCCTGAATGCCACCTTAGTTATCCATTTTCAACTTCCATTTGATTCTTGGCACTGCCCTCACCCTCCTCCTCTTCTTGATCACCATCATCATCATACAGACCACCATCCTGTGCTGCCTAACTACACTTTCCCCTGTCACCACTTTACAGTCTCCAATCTCCTTCAGACTGGCCCTCCTGCATAGGATATAATCCACCTGTGTGCATCTTCCTCCATTCTTGTGTCACCCTGTGTGCCTCCCTCTTCTTAAAATACATATTCATCAGAGCCATGTCCATCCTTTTTGCAAAATCCACTACCATCTGACCTTCTGAATTCCTCTCCTTAACACCATACCTACCCCATCACTTCCTCATCTGCTCTGTTCCCTTCATCAGCATGCCCATTGAAATCTGATCCAATTACCACTCTCTCACCCTTGGGTACACTCATCACTTCATCCAACTCGCTCCAAAATTTTTCTTTCTCATCCATAGCACACCCAACTTGTGGAGCATATGCACTAACAACATTCATCATCACACCATCAATTTCCAGCTTCATAAACATCACTCTGTCCCAACACTCCATCTCCAAAACAATCTTGGCATATTGTTCCTTCAGGATAACCCCTATCTCATTTCTCTTCCCACTCACTCCATGATAAAACAATTTAAACCCACCTCCTAAACACACCTGGCCTTACTCCCCTTCCATCTGGTCTCTTGCACGCACAATATATCAACCTTCCTTCTCTCCATCACATCAGCTAGCTCTCTTCCTATACCAGTCATAATACCAAAATTCAAAGTTCCTTCCCCCACTACCATCTTATTGTCATTCCCAAATGCCATCTGTCAGTAATGCAGTTTGTTACTGTATACTTGTATTTGGCAACCAAATAATGTGATTTCACAGAAAGTTTGAGAGTATTGTTTCTAGGGAGGAATTGTGGTCCTGTCTTCTAGCCCATTTATACTCTTAGTAAAGGCACCAAGTTGATTAGAGTTCAGTACAGATTTTGTATGCCAAATTTTTTTTTAATTTATGGCCTTTCTATTTACTTACTGATAATACAAGGTGGTAATACAATGGGTGATGAAACAAGTATTACATATCCAGCTGTTCTGAGAAACCAATTCACAATAAATATAGTCTCATTAAATGTTCACTTGTAAATTAAACTTGCAACAAAATTTATAAAGGAATGTCTGCTTCACTGGCATAGAGAGTAAAGCCTTGATTATATCCCAGGTGACCCAAGTTCCATTAGCGTCTTAGGCACCTGTTGGAGTTGATGTGGGGGAGACAGGAGAAAGATGATGCTTCACCTGCTTGTCTCTGTTCAGGGAGAATGGTAGGGAACACAGTTGAAGCACACACTTCATCATGGTTGCATCCCCTATGAAGATCAGAGATTGCAGAGCGCGGTGCCTTTCTACAAGGGGGGTGGTCACTTGACCACACCACACATGGAGGCATGGATATCTGTTACAAAGGGCATATTCCTCACCAATTTTTTGTACTGATAGCATGACCGTGGGGGTAAGGGCTTACAGTCCACCTACCAACCTGTCAGCAGTATGATGACCACTCCCAAGCCACTCCACCACACTCTCCAGCTGCTGGAAAATATTTCAGTCCTGCAACTTAACTGGACCAGCACCCTACCCAGGTCAGGACGCATGCCTGGTAAGAAATACAGCTCAGACTTATCCCAGCTGACAACAGGCATTTATAAAAGGATGATGCTACAAACTACAGGCTGAGAACAGGGCTAAAGTCAGTAGTGAGTCTAACTGTAGGAAGGACACAGTGACACCCATAAAGAATGTCAAGTGCTGGACGCTACTAAGGAGGCTATCTCATAGCACAAAAAAAAAATAAACAGAACACAGCTCCGCCTTTACATTTAAAGCATGTAAGGAATACACATACAACTGAACTGGAAGTCTTGACATCACTGACTTGAGTCACCTTTAAATGAAAGCCAGCTTTGTTCTGATGAATATGTTTCTATACTGCATACCGCTTCCTAGATCTTGTAGAATACCAAATCTTGGGTGGAGATGTTTACCTCTGCAAACTTGATTCCTCAGGCACCAAATTTTCAAAGTGATTTTAGGTCTAGGTAGAAGGAAATTAAATGACTCATTACAATAATATTTTTTCTTTTTGTCTAGGATCCATCATTGGGTCTTACAAATGGCACCAGTCTGTAGGAGTGTGCTGCCCTGAAGATAACATTTATATTATTAATTGTAGAATATAAACTGCAAGTTTAAACTCCTCACTATGTTCACACCCCCAACTCTGATCTAGTGCCAGACACGTTCTCTTGATTGCTATAACTATATCATACTAAAAATATTCTTACACATTACAAAATACAAAGTGAAGAAAACAAACCACAAAGAATAAAGACAATGGAATCTAACTAATTAGAAAAAAAGCTTTTTTTTTCTTATTTTCTTTTGCTCTTTTCAATTTATGGAAGATGAGAACAAATTATGCTTTATTTTTTGCTTTAAATATTGTATTACCATGTGAAGTTAGTAATACAAAACAAAACTTCCTCAGATAAAACTTTATTTTTTATCTGATATACATTGGTATAGAGAGCATCTTTAAAGAGAAATTCAAATAGTTCTAAATGCAATACAAAAGAATGAACAACCCACACTATTCAGAATGCTCTAGTTAAGGGTAATATGGAGCAAAACAGTCATGCTGAGCACTACAGTGGGTCTTTCCACCATATCATAGACAAACACATCAGTGACAGCAGTGTAATAGTTAGCACTGCTGTACCTCTCAGCTGTACAGATTTTCGCATAATGTCCAGATTTCTGCCTCATATTTCTGGTCTGTTTCTCATAAAATTGCGGTGTTCTGGCAAATCATTGAGGGCTGAAGTTGGAAAATAATGGCAGGCATTTGAGTTTCAGACTTCATACTCTTCAGAAAATTCATGCTAATTCAAAACCTATTTTATCAACTTTCTAAGATTGTAATAATATTTAAAAAGTGCCCCTATTTTGGGGCTTTTGCCCCTCCATTATTTATGTTTTTTGTCCAGATTTCTTGCTCTAAGAGGTTGAGAGGTATGTGCCTCACAGCTCTTGGTTCTCTGTTTTCCTTCATGTCTTGGCTGCCTTTTGTGTCGGGTTTTGAATGCTTCTTATATTTGCACAGGTTTTTCCAAATTCACATATTTCCTTCTGCATCTTAACTAAATGCCTGGAGGTGAAGTGGTGATCCTCTAAATTGCCATTAGGTTTGCATGTAGTATGTAAGAGTGTCTGTGCACCCTAGAAATGGACTGGAATGCTGTTCAGGACTGGTTCTCTACCTTATTTCCTTTGTTTACTGGGAAGGGCTGTGACTCCCTAGCAGCCATGAATAGGATAAAGTGAATACTAGTGAATGTATGAAGTACAACAAACACTTTACGGCTATTAATTTCATCACAATAAACAAATCTTTCAACATATTTAGTGGATATGTTCATAAGAAGTACTACTCACATACTCTAAAGTCCATTACAAGCCTAACCAATTAATCATATTCAGAAGTTCCCTCCAGCCTCAAGGAGGGCAACACAAAATAGACCATTTCAGGCTGTCCATCCAGTCATCTTGAAGATGGCAAAAGAGTTCCTGTCTTTGTGATATGTAGTGGAAGTTTATTCCAGAGATCAGGGGGATGCATTGAGATATAAAGCCTTCATCATCCAGCAGGGGTGGGTGTTTTTCTGTATTTGTGGCCAGGTTTACCATCTCTTTAAAAACATCATTACAAGGGAGGACTTTGTTGAAATTCCTGTGGACCTGTTAACTCCTTAGTTTCACTCCTTCGAGTTCTCAAAGCACACCATTTCTGTTGTTTTGTTCCCCACCAAATTTTAAATATTTGAAACATCGCTATATCAACCACAATGAAAGGAGCCTTCACTCACCACTGTTTTCTAATGGAAAGTTTTTGGACTTTTCCAGATGGGGTCATGCAGCATCCGACATGATCTGAGAGATTTTGGAGTCTGTGTGGTGAATCTAATGGATTTTATGAGGGCCTAATCCAGCCTAATACAATGGAGTCTGAGATGACATAAAAACTAAGGGAAACGTGAAAACTGAGAAGAGCTCCTACTCTCCAGTAATTTGACACTTGGTTCTTTCACCTTCTAAAACCTGCGACACTGCCATAACATAAGAAACAATGAACCAGATCCTTTTTCTTTCCTCCAATAAATATCTGGGAAATCTGAGTTTAATCTTTGCAGATGGTACTTAACTTTATAATTCTAGACCTTATCTGCATAGAATTGAAGTGCTATAATATCTTTAAAAAAGATAGTCACAGAAAGTTTTCTGAAAGGGATGATATTGTATCAGGTTTATATGACGTTATTGAATTTTCGGAAACTCAAAAAATTCATGCAATTGAGACCATACCAGAGTTTTCATAAACACAAAATTAAAAAATAAATCTACATTTTTGCAGGGAGGCAAGCCCCCTTCCCCCACACCTCCTGCAAATTATATATATAAACTCTGAGATCGCACTATGGTGGGCAAAAGGGTAAAGTTCCTGATATCCACTGTACCGTGATCTACAGCAAACTGCTTCAAAGGGGGATTTACCCTTTTTATCACTGTAGTGTGATTTCAGAGGGATCAACCCCCCCACACACACACACATGGGAGTGCAGGGGGGCTTTTCCCCTTGCAAAAACAGATTTTTTCAAGTTTTCGGAAACTCGATGAAATGGTCCTGACTATATGAATGTCAGATTTCCAAAAACTCAGTGAAGTCATATAAACCCATTGTGTACCACCTTCATTTTTTAGAAGTTAGGAATTGAGAACAGTGGGGTGAAGTCACCCCCTCCTAAGTTGGCAGCTTCTTCTAGGCATCTGCTGCAATGAAGTCCATGCAGGGTTAGGGTCTGTTTACAGAAAGGTTTGGTTGTGGTAGCATGCCAAGGGTTTGTGGCCTCTAGAAGCAAGTCCACTTGGATTTTATTTGATCTAGACTTGGACCTATGAGAGATTAGTGCACTACACTGCTCTAATAACCACTGATATATTAGTCACAAGGAAGTACAACTTTATATTTGGAAGGGGCTTCCCTCACCATTCTTTTTGAGGCTGTTTGTTCTTATCCAATTGGGGTTGTGCAGTAACGCCACATGACCTGAGTGAGCTTCTGCTAAAGCTTCTAAACCCAGCCTGATCTTGGGAGACTGGGATATGTGTGAGGTAATGAATAAGAATGGAAATAATGCTCATTTAATGCCTATGATCCTCTCAAACAAGAAGAGGTTTTTTTTTCAGATCCTACCTAAATTGTTATATTTGGTAAAAGTGTTACGGTAATTCTGTTTTCATAGTCTCTTCAACTCAGTGGTCAAGAAACAGAGTAATAGGGACAATGGCATCCTTAACAGGTACCCCAAGACAGGATCAGAGGAGGACTTGGCTGCTTATTGGCACTAAGCTGTGCCTCAGTGCAACATTAATGATCTTCACTCTCAGAGTGGAAAGTTTTCCCCACAGCCCTTCTTGCTCAGATCCAAAAAAAAAAAAAAACAGAGCATTCTAAGATGTTAAAAGAACTTTCTGATGTTTAGTAACAGACCTGTCACCACCATCTAATTTGGTGATTAAAGTTTAAATCTGAATTATATATTTTTTAATGTTCCCTGCCTGCATAAGTTAATCATATTTGCATGATTTTTGGTTCATGTATTCAGAGCTACATAATGCTAGATGTCACAACACTGGGTATACATTGAATTAATGAAACTATTAGCCTGAAAATATCTCTGATAAGTAATTGTGCATTTATTCTGCATTGTTACAGTATAAACTTGCTAAATCTGCAGTTTTTGCTTTTCTGTGTGATCGATAGTTGGGAAAGCTTTGGTTTTAAACTCTAGTGGGGGTAGAGAGGAATAGAGTCATTACAGAGTTTCTTGATACTAAAATAACCTGTGTGTGTGTGAAGTTCTGCTATTGGCCAGAGGGTTGTTTGAATTGTTTTAAAATTCTCTGCATGCATAAGTTAGTCGTGTTTGCACAACACGGCTGTTTGCACAGTGGCATTTAACCATGCACTGTACACAAAGAACCTTAACTTTTCCTATATAACCTTCTCCATGAATTCCTAGTGTTCAAAATAGCCAGTAGGTAAATAAAGATCACTGGCTTACACGGAGGTGTAGTATTGCTCTATGAATATTGACTTATATTGTGTTTTAGAGAGATAATAGATAATCACTCCAGTAAATCCGCTCCAACCCCAGTGCTTCACTCTCCCTGCAGTTCACATTATTAAACTTCCAGAACTGTGGATTTGCACTTTTAAACCATCTCTGCAGCCAGCTTGGTTGAAATGGGCATACTGATGCAATGTAACAACTGTATCATGTTTACTGACAACAACCTAATACTTAGAAAAAACTAACAAAGCATATGAAAGATGTAGTTATACAATATAATACTAAAAGTGCACCTAAAACATGCTGGCATAGGCCAACTAGGCGGCCGCCTAGGGCACTGCTCTAGTAGGGGCGCTTTTCCAGTATTTATTTGATGTAGGCAGACGAGGATGGGGGCACCAGGTGGTATGGTGGGGGGGGCACCGTGGAGCCCTTTTGCCTAGGGCACCAGTTGACCTAAGGCCGCTCCTGCATGCTGGCTATGCCCTTGCAACTCCCACTCTAATATCACCCACCCCATCCACCCACTACCTTTCTTTCCACCCCACTAACTACCTTGATTATAGCAAGCTCGGATGCTCATAAGCCTACTACTTATTATACAGCAGGAACTTCTTATTGTAACAATTGTTAATGTCTGTTATGTACTTCGCAGATAAAGATTCTAGTTGTCTACTGATGTACGATGTTCTTCATCTGTAACTATGTTTGTAATTGTTAATTGCTATGTTAATCAAATTGCTAATTTCTATGTAAATCCAGTGTAACTACTGTCTGTATATTTTAACTGTGGAGCTTTTCTCCCCGGCCTCCGCTGAAAATGGACCTTGTCCAGTCGGACACTCCCGGGCAACAAATGTAAATAAATAAATAAATAATATTAATGGAGACAAACCTCTCATACAGCCATTGCAAACAGCAAACAGGTTGTCAGCATACCTTTCAATTGTCCCTCATTTTCAAGAATATCCCTGATCTTGAATAATATTTTTGCTCTGTCTCTATTAATCCCTCCTAAAACTGGTGAGATTTGGAGAAAAGATGGTGAATTACACTTAATGATAATAATTATAGTTAAAGACTTCTTTAATTCAGAAAATGAGAATTCATGTTCTCCTATTTTGACATGGCTCAAGTTAATAGGACTTCCTGACTGTCCCCGATTATTTCAGTATTTGTCCCTGATTCTGTTGAGATTATTCCCTGACTGGTTGAGAGCTATAGGCTCATAGGTTCATACTAGACTATCTGCCCTAGGGCATTTATAAGCCTAGACAGAGTGTGTTTGGCTTTCGCCACCCATTTTAAATTAATTTTGCTATGCCCTTTTTCGAGGTTAGTATACTGTGCCTCTGTCTAACAGTGACACAGAAGTGATACCCGGGGTAAACCTATGAACTCCCATCCACTCATCAAGATTCCTCTTGAAGAGAGTCAATGAGGGACTCTGCCTAACCTGGACTGGGATTTTATTCCAGAGTGAAGGGAGCCTCTGGGTTATGAATCTGTCCCTCCAGCATGTCCTATTTATTTCAGTGCTGAGGTTCAAGTCTCTCAAGCGCGTAGCTCGATGGGATTTGGGTTTTCTGAGGTGCAGCATGTCCATTAATTCCGGGTTGGACATGGCTTTATACGTCAGGCACAGATCACCTCTGAGCAGGTGGTATGCCACTGAGTAGAGCCGGAGTTTCTTTAACCGGGCAGTATATATCATCTGTTTGAGCCCTTTGATCCTCTTGGTGCGGTACTTTTGGGGTCTTTCCAGTTGCTGCAGGTTTCTGGTAAGGTACATCCCAAAAGTGGCATTGTACTCCATTATGGGCCTGATGAGGGATGAGTAAAGAGGCACAATGACCTCCCCTGATCTAGATATGAATCCCTTCATGATTAGGTGGGCTATATAAAATGTTTTTCTAACCACTTTGGCCACATGGTTGTCAAATGAGAGATTGCTATCAAGTTGGGTCCCCAGGTCCCTAATTACTTCTTCTGTACTTAATGGATTACCACCTATATGGTAATTTGTGGGCATTTTGTTTTTGCCAAAGGGGATGACTATACACTTTTTGGCATTTAGCTTGAGGCCATGGCTCTGGCACCAGTTGTCTGTTTCTATGAGACCCTTTTGGAGGATGCTTGTGTCGGCTGGAGAGTCGATTATGGCGCCCAGTTTGCAGTCATCTGCGAACTTGGTCAGCCACAGTCCTTCCATGTTTGCCTGTACCTCCGAGAAATATATACTGAACAAGAGAGGTCCCAGGACTGAGCCTTGTGGGACGCCACTTGTAACTGGTTTGGAGTCTGACATGGCTCCAGCAATTCTGTCCTTGAGCCAGTTTGCAACCCATCTAGTGACATAGGGGTTTATATTTAAGCTGGTGAGCTTATCTATAATGCCCGAGTGGGGTATTGTATCAAAGGCTTTTGTGAGGTCCAGGTAGGCTGTGTGGACCACCTTCCCCTCGTCAATGGCCTTGGTGACTGTTTCAAAAGAAATAGACCAAGTTTAAGAGGAAGGATCTGCCCTTAACAAAGCCGAACTGGGTAGGATCCAGTGTCTGTAGGTCCCCAATATCTTTATTTATGAGGTCCATGATGATCCTTTCCATAGCTTTGCAGACCAAGCTAGTCAGGCTTATGGGCGATAGCTTCCAGGATCCGTTGAGGCACCACCTTTGTGGAGAGGGACCACTGTTGCTGTACGCCACTCTTTGGGTACATATCCTGTAGTAAGGCTGAGATTGAAAAGTAGTTTTATGTTTGGGTTTAGCTCTTCTTGGAGTTCATGTAGGACGCAGCCCGGGACACCGTCTGGTCCCATTAATGCTGTGTTTTTTGCTTTGGAGAGGGAGGCTCTTACCTAAGCATCTGAGATGTCAGGGGGGAAGCACTCTGCTGGGATAGATATTTGCCCTTTTGGTGGGGAGAAGTTTGCTGAACCTGTCAGCTAGGATGTTGGCAATGTCTGTGGGTTCGGTGTATTTTTGTCATTTTGGACTAATTCTGAGCATATCTGAGAATTCCCACCCAGGTTCCTAACATAACTAAAGAAAGCCTTGTGATTATCCTTAGTGTCCTGTGCAATTTTTCTCTCGAAGCTGGCCTTAGACGATTTTATGAGTGCCCGTAGTTTTTTGCTAATACTGATCAGAGATGCCTTCCCTTTTTGAGATTTTGCTCTATCATGTAGTAGCTTCCTCCTTCTATTGCATAGTTTGTTTATGGCTGGGGTCCACCAGACAGGACATCTGCCTTTGGAGGATTGGGTCTTGGTTTTATTTGGGATTGCATGATCCATGCATTCCTGAAGGTGTTCATAGAATGCGTTTATAAAGGATTCTGCGGTCTGGGCCGTATTTTCCACAGGCCCGGGGGCTTTGAAGGATTCCACCTCGGTTTTGAGGAGTGTGAAATTTGCTTTAGAGAAGTTTTTCACTATGGTTTTCTGGGCAGGGGGTGGGGTCAGAATGTGAATATCCAGTGAGATTAGTTTATGGTCTGATCTTACCAGTGAGGGATACACTTCTGGTCTGGAGCATAGAGTCCCCATGTTGGTGATGATCAGGTCCAGTATGTTTTCTCCTCTTGTGGGAGTGATAACAAGTTGTTCCATAGCATTTGAGTTTATAAATTCTAGGAACCTTTGGGCTAGGGTGTTGGAGCTAGAGTAATGCTCCCAGTCTATGTTTGGGTAGTTGAAGTCGCCCAATATAATGGTGTTTGGAGAGACCTTCATATTTTCCAGTGTTCTCAGGAAGGCCGAGTGGGGTTCCTGGGTTTGGGAGGGTGGTCTGTAGCAGGCTATAAACTGGAAGGCAGTTTTACCCACTGTTAGTTGCACATGGATAGTCTCTGATGCTTCGTGCTGTGCCACCAACCTGGAGGTGTGGGTATCTTTGTGAATATTGATACTCCCCTCCTTTTGTGGTTCGGTCCAAGTTTTGGGGCCAAAAAGCATGGTATGAGGTATAACCTGGTAGTGCTGGGGTGCTCTCAGGAGCCTTGAACCAGGTTTCTGTTACTGCACAGATATCGATGTTCTCCATGCTAAGGAGAGTTTCGAGTGAGTGCATCTTGAGGTTTAGACTTCTGGCGTTGAGTAGCATTACTCTTAGTTTCTTATCCCTTGTGATACCTATGGAGGTGGGTTTGTCTTTTGAGCCTTGCCTAAATAAGGCACTATGGAGGTAGCAAGAGTCTTTGCCAATATCCGAAATCCCAGGGGTGACAGGTGCAATCCATCCCTAGCGAAGCATCGTGGCTTGTCAAGCATGTCATCCCAGGCTGACAGGCATTGGATCCCCTTTGAATGACACCAACACTTAAGCCAATTGTGGCATCATTCTTGGTGAGGGCTTCTCAAGGTCAGGGTCATACCGGCCTGGGCTACATGCTCAGAGAGCTCCTCTATGTCTCTTTTCATGTAGTCCAGGGAGGTATGTCTCATGTCATTCACACCAGCATGGACAATGACTGAGTCATATTTGTACTTGCCTTGGAGTGACCTGAGTGCGTGTGTTATGTGGAGGATCCTAGCACTCGACAGGCAGCTCACCGTGACCTTCTCCTTGTTCAGCCTGGTGAGTGGGACATCAGTGTGCCTGATGATAGAGTCACCTATTACAAGTGTATCAGGTGTGTTGTTTAGCCTTAAGGGCTGTGACTGTTCGGCACACTGGCTTTGTGAGCTATGTGTTGCACGTGTTTTGTTTTGGGGTAGCGTTTGCTTGGGTGCCTGCTTTGGAGGTCTCTGCTGCTTAGGCAGATTTTTATTTAGAGGCTCTGAGTATGTTTTTGTGTGTTTATGTGTTTGGTTTGCTGTCGTGGTAGATCTATGTGAGACTGGAATTGTAGTGAGTGTGGTTTCCTTCTCCTCCTGACTGGTTACACCAGTACTGAGTTGAGAGAGCTTAGCCTCCAGTTTGGCTATATGGTTGCATCTCTCACATGTGTTGGAATTTGTTGGGAGGAGGAGAGGGTTGCCTGTGTACATGAGGCAGTTGTAACATTGCCTCAAGATTCCCAGATTCACCAGCTGGACCAGAGAGGAGATTGGCAACTGACCTTTGGACATGCTAGAATAGTATTGGGAATTCCTTTATAATTGAAAAAAGGGCCAGTGGGGAACAAGGTACTCAAGGGGAGTTTGTGAGGGTGTAGTGCTTTTAATTTTTTAGTGCTGACTTAGTGAGCAAGTGCCAGGTAAATTAAATGCAATGTGTTACAGGTAACTTAAACGCAAAAACGACAAACAGTAACTTTCTTTCAAGTGAAACAAGGAAATAAGTACAGTAAGCAATGCAGATATCACTAGGGATCCACAGAAGCACTGAAAAGCCACGTTTTAGGTGGAATTAGCATTTCAGGGAAATAACAAGCAAACAAACAACAAGCATAAAAACAAAGCTAGATTCAGCAGGCCTGGATCTAGTCTATGCTACAGCAAACAAGGTGTACCAATTTCAGTAAGAAACAGTTCAAATATGCAGGCACTATAAGCCTTTAACCAGAAATTCCCAGCTCAGAAGGGCAGAGTCCAGCCTCTCTTCCCACAAGAGTGCAGACCACGAACCTTGTTAATGTAAAATAACTGGCCTGAAGCCCAAGTGCTTAAACCAGAACTAATACACTTTTAGAATAACAGACACTGAGCCCTCAAATCAGCAGTTCCCAACTTAGAAGGATGCAAGCTACCTGTCCTGCCACCACAGTGCAGGCCACAAACCTTCCTAATGTAAAACAACTGGTCTGAAGCCCAAGTGCTTGATCCAAAAGACTTAGAATGACAGCTACACTTTAATCAAGTTACTACCAAGCAGTAATAAATAAAATTGAATACTTTAAAGAATGCCTGGATTAGTGCTCAAGTTATACAAACAAAGCTAGATTCAGCAGGTCTGGATCTAGTCTATGCTACAGCAAACAAGGTGTACCAATTTCAGTAAGAAGCAGTTCAAATATGCAGGCACTATAAGCCTTTAACCAGAAATTCTCAGCTCAGAAGGGCAGAGTCCAGCCTCTCCTCCCACAAGAGTGTAGACCACGAACCCTCTTAATGTAAAATAACTGGCCTGGAGCCCAAGTGCTTAAACCAGAATTAATACACTTTTAGAATAACAGACACTGAGCCCTCAATCAGCAGTACCCAACTTAGAAGGATGTAAACTACCTGTTCTGCCACTACAGTGCAGACCACAAATCTTGTTAATGTAAAACAACGGGTCTGAAGCCCAAGTGCTTAAACTAAAAGGCTTAGAATGAGTTACACCAAGCAGTAATAAATACAATTGAGTACTTTTAAGATGACGCAAAAGCAAAATAAAGTAGGAAGAAACACAAATACAGTAAAAGCAGATAATTTTTTTTTTTTTTTTTTTATGGTTTTCATTAACACACAACAGCACACAATACCTGTCACACATACTTCGGATCAAACACAAAGACCTTCATATGTTGGTCCAAGCCACAAAAGCCTGCTAAATGCAATATAAAACCAAGTACCCTCAGCTACCTCACAAACATTCAACTCAATCAGCACCCACCACAAAACAGGTATCTATATCTCATAGTATCTGAACTCAAAAGCCCATAAAGCAAATCTTTACACAATCCAATGTCCTGCTCAGAGGGGGTTCCAGAGTGAGACCCATGATGCACCATTCACTAGCCTGAGCAAGGAGAGGATCAAGGTCAGCTGGATATCAAGTGCCAGGATTCATCACATCATACAGGCACTCAGGCTGACATGGGAATAAACAACCTAAGACACACCTCCCCTCAACTGTATGGAGAGAGGCAAAGATACATGATGGAGCTCTTGGAATGCATGTCCAAGGAAGGTATGAACCTAGCCTTGAGCAGCATTTTACCTTCATCAAGAATGATGCCACAATATAAACAAAAGACTACTGAACTCAACAACTGGCTTAGTTCTGGTGTCACTCATTTCAAAAGCTCCTTACATTACAAAACAGAATTCAGATGACAAAGGTGTTGCTACATAACACTAGGAGCTTTAACAAAACAAAACAAAACAAAAAAACTTCACTGCCTACAGGCAGTCCTTACTCTGTAATGCATAAATATGTGCATTGTCATGGATACCTGGTTCAAGACCATTGAGTCCACCCCATCACTGCAAGGTTACAATTCCTACCATGCATTCAGACCACCACACATTAGATGAAGGCACTAAAGGAGGTTGTATTTCTACATTTGTAAAACAAATTTTCACCTAAAGACTCATTATTAGACAGGATAATGACCTACATCTCCTCTATGCCCAACTTACCATTAATAAACCTGTTATTACATCATAGCTAACTACAGGATCCCCTCTATGTACCCCTTTGTCCACACTTCCTGACTAGTATGCAGTCACTATGCTTTCCGCCAAACACCATTCTTCAAGGAGACTTCAACTACTCTTCCATCAGCTGGGGGGCATGCATTCTCTAACATGTATGCCCAGAGATTTCTGAACTTCAAAAATGCAGATTAACTGGACTAGTTAGTTGGCACTCCAATTAGGAATGACAAAATCCTACACTTGGTTCTCACCAGTATAGGAAAGTAATGTACCCTACCAATTGTAACTTCCTCCCAAGTCAAATCGGAACCATAAATCAGTCACATTCACCATAACACTGAAGCAAAAGCATCCATCAGCAATTCAGTATGCAGAGATTATGCTAAGACTCTATTGTGAGGCACACTGATGTCCTTCTCATGAAGCTAAGTAAGGAGAGAGTCGCAGTCAGTTATCAGGGGCCAGGATCCACCACATTATGCACACACTCAGGTCATTAGACCACAAGTACCAGTATGACTCAGTCATAGTACATGTGAGTGTAAATGACCTGAGATGGACCTCCCTAAACTCTATGAAGAGTGACATCATGGAGCTCTTGGAATATGTGCTCCAGGACGGTATAAGCCAAGCACTGAGCAAAATTTTACACTCTGCATGGATGATGCCACTATATGAACAGAAGATGACTGATTTTAATAATTGGCTTAGTTTCTGGTTTCATTCTAAGGTGATGCAATCTTTATTGGCATGGAAGGAGATGGTCAACGGACCATGCTTTGCCAGGGATGATCTGCACCTCTCCCCTCTAGGTTTTCAAATATTAGCTAAAACATTGCGTTCCCCCATAGTGCCTCTTTTAGGCAATGCTAAACTAAAAGTACTTTCAACATAGCAATTCAAAACCAAGAAAATATAAAGGTGTTACTACTCAATGCTAGGTGTCTAAAGAAGAAATTCTACTCCCTACAAGCTGAGTTCACTCTAAAGAATGCTGGCATCTGTGCAGTTAGAGACATGGTTTAAACCACATAGAGCACACTGGCAGGGCAAGGTTATAATGCTTCCATACATTTAAACCAGCTACTACACAGAAAGGTGGAGGTGTCTAGATTTACATCAAAAAGAAATAAACCTCAAGCCTGGTCAAATAGGACAATATATTTCAGCTTCTCCACATTCAACTCATCAGAGGGAAAATCCCATACCACTTCCTTGCAAGCTATATGTTCCCCCCTCTATGACCCAGGAAAGTCATAATATGTATTAAAGCTTACTAGAAACACCCACTATTCAACCCAATACCATATTCATGGGCAACTTTAATTACCTCACTATTAGCTAGGAATTATACAAGACACCAAACCATGCACAGATATTCCTGGATTCTGAAAACACAAACTCCTTGGATCAGATTGTCAATAGGCCAAACAGGGGAGCAAACATATTGGATTTAGTCCTCACTGATATGGGAGAGTGCTGCACACCCCCAGTGTAATGTCTTATCTGGTAAAGTCAAACCACAGAACAACTTTCTTTGAAGTAAATAATAAAATCTGGAGCCCTAGCTAACCCTAGAATGTTCAGAAACTACTCTAAAGCAAACTTCCTACTTTTAAGTGATACTCTGGCAAAATTTCAAGCCGCCAAAAACCCTGGAACACTGCTGCCTATGTGGAACTGTTCACATAAACCTTACACAAGCATGCTAATAGCTGCACAGAGGTAATGGTAGTCAACATCAATAGATTGTATAGCAGAAGGAAGAAAATCATGGTAAAAATTAGGAGGTGTAGCACACTCAGCAGGATAAAACACCTAAAGACTAAAACAACTCAGAGGACAAATAAAATCTACCAAAGCCAAATTTGAGGTAAATTTGGCCACCCAGGTCAGGGACATCTACAAAGCATTCTTTAGCTATGTCCACAACATCAAAGGCAATACACAATTGTGTGCAGAGTTCATAGTTAATGGAGCCACCTATACTGAGCAAGAAGATGTAGCAAATCTTTTGGCAGACAAATTCAGCTCTAACTTTACCCCTCTCTTCCCCTCAACCTCCCCTCAGGAAATACCGTCAAACATAATTTCCCCTACAATCATTGTGGGACAGGTCTTCAATGCTCTCTTGAAGACCAAGAACACTGCATCAATGAGCCCAGGTAATATCCCAGAATGCCTTCTAAATAGCATGAAACAAGACCTATCAGGTCCTTTGGAATTACCATTTATCCACAGCCTACAAACAAGCTTCATGCCTCATGAAAGAATAGCAACAGACATCTCTCTGCACAACGGTGGGCCACCTACAGACCCATAGGTCTCACTGGTCTCATATGCAAAATCATGGAAATGATCAGTGAAGACACAGGAAACCTCCAAATACTGGATCCAACCCAATTTGGTCTTGTCAAGGGCAGGTCATGGCTACTCAACCTGTTGAACTTTTTTTGAGAAGGTCGCAAAAGCAATGGATGAGAGCAAAACTGTTCTCACTGATAACTTGACCTGGCCAAGTCATTTAGCACAATACCTTACTCATTTTTGATAAACTCAAGTAGTTAGGTATAAACCCGTATGTCACCTGGTGGATCGCCAGCTGGCTCACAGATATGACCCAAGAAGTTAGAATTGGGTACTCCACCTCTACAAAAAGACCAGTCAAAAGTGAATTCCCTCAGGGATTGTGCATTTACTTCTTTGAAGTCAAGGTTAATGTCCAGGGCCTTTACCTCACCAAATTTGCAGAAGATTGCAAATTAGAGAAAGTTGTAGAATCCCCTACCAACACTAATGTTCTCCAGGAAGGGCTGACACAGACAAATAACTTGTGTCAGAGCCATGGATTGAACTAAATTCTAAGAAATGCATAATATTATCCTTTGGGAAGTCATCCACCCATGGTAACTATCATATTGACAACACACCCCTAAGAGTCAACCTAGTAGTCAGGGATTTGGGGACAAACACAGACAGTAATCTAATCTTTGACCATAATGCGTCTACAGTAGTGAGGAACTCATTCTATGCTATGCAATTTATAAACAAAGGTATGGCATGTAGGTCCAAGGAGATTATTGTTCCACAGCATTCATAAGATCTATCATTGAGTACAATGCCCCCTTTGAAATGTACCTAACCAGCCACATCCAACAAATGGAACATCCACAAAAGTTCCTTACTAAAAGAATAAAAGGAGTAAGAAACATGCCATATGTATACCTCAAAGCTCTATACCTGTATTCTATCTCCTACAGGCTGTTGTGGGGAGATCTATGCCTGGCATACAAGGTAATGTCAGACCCCATCCTGATGGACTTCTTGCATATCTGCAAAACAAGCAGCACCAGAATTACTCATTCTAAAGACTTAAACCTTGTTGCCTGTGATACAAATAGAACATGCTGGAGAGACAGATATGTACTTCCGAGAGTACCCCTTCTCTGGAACAGGCTCCCCCATCCATGTGAAGTAGAGTTCCTCCCTAACCCAATTCAAGTGCAACTTGGACAGCTGGATGGGGAACAGGAAAGTCATCCCTGGTTTAGCACATGTCTCTCTAATGGACACAGGCAGCCTGTAAATGGTTAATCTCTGAGACCTCTGCTTTTAAATGTTTCATCTCCCAGTCCCTTGCTCACACTTATCAAGGGTACCAGAACTTGTCAGAGATTTGGGATGTATGGCTTGGCTTAAAAAGGCCCTAGTGGTCATTACCCTAGTACATACCTATGAACCCAAGACTAATCTAATAAAACTGAGAGAGACATCGATAAATTCAACATATCCTTTCAGCTTGATGACCCCTCTGCATATGTGGAATCCTTCACTGCCACATTCTATGCACATGCAAATAATTGCATAGATGCATCTGTCTTCCTCCAAAATAAATGCAATACTACATTTAAAACTAAATTCCTGTGGTGGAGCCCGAATATAAACAGTCTGTACAATAAAAAAAGTTAATTGCAAGTAAAAAATTAATGCAACTCTCTGGTTACCAAAAACACTCTTGATAAACTTAAAGAACTCCGGTCCCTGATAAAGTCAACCAAAGGTAGATGCCACTACGTAAAATCTGCATCCAAGCTAAAGACAACCACAAAGCCTTATTTAACTATGTTAGGTACCTCAGAAACAACACCCTGCATTGTGCTGAGCTACTAGTAAATGATATTACACACTTAGACCCAGATGACATAGTCAGCCTAGTAGTGGATAACTTTAGCTTTAAATTTCACCCCTCCCCTCACATTACCAGATCACATACTAACATCACACAGCTCCCTCAAATATCCCAAGAACAAGTCCACAGAGCACCTTCCAAGCCCAAGAACACTGCCTCTATGGCACCAGATGACATACCAGAACACCTTCTTGACAGCCTGAATTAGGCTCTGTGTTGGACAACAGCAACAGTCATTCCCCTGCACAAAATTGGGGCATCATCAAACCTGGGTTATTATAGAAATTTAAGTCTGACCAGTGTCATATGTAAGGCTAAGGAAAGCATCGCTATTAAATTAATTAATAAGAACATAGGTAACATACAAACCTTTGACCCTAGCGAGTTAGGGTTTAAGGGCAGATCCTCCCTACCTAACCTGCTAGACTTCTTTGAGCAGGTTAATAAAGAAATGGATGAAGAAAAATCAGTACACACCACATAACTAGGCCTCACAAAGGCATTCAACACCACACTGTACTACAGTACAGTTGCTAAACATACCCAGCTATGTAACCCATTGAATACCAAACTGGCTCATTAACAAATTCCAGTAAATTAGGGTAATTTGCACTACCTCCTCCAAAAGACCTGCCACTAAAGGTGTACCCCAGGACTTAGTTCTCAGGCCACTCCTCTTTGACATTTACTTCTAGGAGGTGAAAGATAATGTTAAGGGCTCCTGACTGACCAAGTTTGCAGACGTTTATAAACTTGGTACTATCATAAACAATCCATAAGACGCCAAAATCTTTCAAGATGGCCTTTCCCTAACAAATATAGTGTCAAAATAATGACCTAAAATAAATGCCAAAAATGTATTAAGATATCTTCTGTAACTATCATATCGACAACACACACCTTAAACTTGATCCAGTAGTTAGGGACCTGGAAAAATGTAGACAATGACCTTCTTTTGATCACCATATATCCATTATTGTAAGAAAGTTCTCCGCTATAGTGCAGTTTATTAGTGAGGGTGAGGCACCAGGTCAAGGGATGTAATCATTCCACTGTATTTGTCAATTACTAGTTTGATTACAGAGTACAATGTCCCCTTCAGTAGGCACCTGTCCAAACACTTGACACAACTTTAACAACCACAATGCTTTCTCAAAAAAAAAAGAGAGCCTAAATAAAAGCTACACTGGCCATCTCAAAGACCTCTCTCCCTTTTTGTATCTTAAAGACTATTGAGGGATGACCTCCGTTCTGCTTAGGAAACTTTAACTAACCCTATCCTTTCATTCTTACTACATATCCACACAGTGGATTGGTGACAAACACTCAGAAGATTTTAATCTCTTCTGCAACATAAATGGAAAATGTAAGGATAGATATGTTTCACACAGACTGCCACTTCTCTAGAACAGTCAATCTCAAGCAACTACCCATTAAGTCAGAAGAAAAGCCTGGATATGGGACAATGTAGTCCTAGTATTTTTAATTTACTAGGTCCACAACCTTTATTCATATACAGGACAAGACGTAATTTTAAAAATGTATTTAAAATGGGGAATATTATAGGGTCAATCAGGATTTGATAAGTAGAGGGACCACTACATGTGGCATGTGTAATCAGTGTCATTTTATTTGTGAAAATCTTTCCATAACATTAAACAGTGGTGTTAAGTCTAATGTTATTTATAGTAAAGGAATTGTTTAAGCCAAGCTGTGGTAAATTTAGCTATTTGCTCACGATGCTCAACTTTTTATGTGGGCAAAACGGAGCACAGTCTGCAAAAATGCATATACTAGCACAACTATGATATTAACACCAGGAACAACAACAATGCATTATTTAAACACTCTAAAGCATGCCAGTCATTCACTAAATTTAAGTTTGGCATTCTGGACCAAATTTAAATCAACCCTCTGGGTGGTGACTTCAAGACAATTCTGGAAAATAGAGAGCTCAGGTGGCAACTTAGGTTGCAAACAACTGTTTTACCAGGGTTAAATGAAAATGTATCTATTCAGCCAGCATTACAAATGAAGTCTAGGAAATTACAATTCAACAATTTAATGTTCTCAGGATTTGAGACTGATTTTCTATGTATTTTTTATGACAGTCATTTTACTACTGTGATTTTATGGTATTTGTTTTATTTGAGTGGGTCAAATGGGGTGATTTTTAGCTTGTACATTTTCATGTCAGCATTTCTTTTAATTTTTGTATTAATTTTACTAATTGGGGTTTAACTGAATTATTAATGGCCGTGACATAAGTATATAAATGCATGGAGTGTTAAGTTCTTTATTCTGATGAAGTCCTTGTTATGGTAGGATAAAAGCGCTTAATCTTCATGTTTGAATAAACTTGTTTAATCCTTATTTTTTAAGTGTATTCCTTGGAAACTGCCTCATTTGCATTACTTTTGTATTGGTTCTTATTACTGCTTATCTCAGTTTCCTGCACATTATAATTTTTTGCATGATGATTACATCTTTGTACATTTACAGTTATCATTGTACACTGATAAGGTTTATTAAAAAAAAAAAAAAAAAAAAAAAAAAAAAAGAGTGTTTTTTGAAATTAGCTGTAATCAAACCGAGTGAAAAAAATTATTCATTTATTAGTAAAATCTCTACATTGTCATATAGCTTTTATAGACAGTAGTATTCTGAAGTTTCATAACTAGGAAGAATAGCCGGTGGTTGATGTTGGCTTTTAAGAGGAGATGCAGGGACTTTGATGTGTGAGGGCTACATATACAGATGGGAAGGACCATGGCCTGTATTGCAAGGAAAGGTGTTTTATTGGTGAAGATCGATGTTGGGCTTGAAACTTGTATACAGGAAATAAAGAAGCCTGACAGTGAGCTATGTTGTCTTTAATGGTACAAGAAGAAAAAATATTATGTTGCTAATTTTTAGTAATTGATGTCCTTTACCTTTTATCTGTTACATGTAAAGTTATACTTTTACATTTTAGTTCTGTGACCAAAACCTAGAGTAGTCATTCTTATGACTCCAAGTCTTACAGCTACTTGCACAATTGGCCTTAACCATATTAACTGTCCTAATCTCCTGTATTGGTCAGTGTAGTACTATCCTGGTTTACAAGAGAAGTGCTGGCCATACTGGTCTGAGCAATACACTTAGTACCAAAACAAAATAGATGAGCAAGCTGGTAAAGTGACGTAGTGCAAAATATCCAACAAGAAAAAAAACAAAGCACACTTCACAACGCAAAACTTTTAATTAGCTATAACAAAGCTTTCAGACATTCAGTCCTTCTTCAGTGTTACTTTCATTTAAGGAACAATCCTCCTTTTTAAAGAGCATAGAAACAAATAATGTGACACAGCCTAACCTATCATGTTGAAACATCAAAGTTAAATATTCATAATTAAAAGGGAAGATGTTAATCTCAGTCCAGCTAATTTTGAAAAATAGGTTGAAAATTAATTGGGTTGGTTTAGGCCATAAAGATTGTACCTTATAGGTCTGATTGCAGCCAGAGACAAAAATGTTTGGGAAAAAAACAGGACTAGGAATCTTATTGTGTTGTTCTTAGGAGTAAACTATTTGCTACCCTGGAAGGGTGGAAGTTTTTGAAATTGTTTTATAGTTTTCAGATGCTGCAACAGATCTTAGCAAAGCTCTGGATGTGGATTGTGTCACAGTCAGGTGACCAGATGTGATGTCATTCTGTTACCAGCACTGAAATGATTTTTTAGATATTGGTGAGAAATATGATGGAACTCTCACAGCAGCACTTTGTTCTTCAGAACTTGACAGGAAAGGGATCTCACACAACCACACACCTCATCTTGCCTTGCTGTAGTAAGCAACTCAGCACTCATCATCCTGCCTTGCTGTAGCAAGTAACTTAACTTCCTGAACAGTAATTTTTTTAATCAGTCAGGAAAATATAGTGAGATTAGTTAAGCATTGTTTTTCTGCATCTGTGTGAATCTATCCAATTGAGTTATTTTTTATATCTTCGGTCATTGAAACTCTGGTGTTTATTGTAACTAGATAGTCAGTACTCTCGTGTTTTATATTTTATTATTTCTTATTAAATATTTCAATACATTTCATTGTGGCTGGTCTTTCAGAGAATATTTTTAACAGCTTAAGAGTACTTATGCTTATTTTAGTGACACTGTGGCCGCTCCTGAAAGCCTTTCTGTTTTGGTCAAACTCTACCTTTTGCATGAGTATTAATTTCACTCAGTATAATTGGATACCCTTGTAAGAGCCTTAGAGCAGCTGACTGGTGGCATCATAATTACCTTACAGTCTGGGCAGAGGGGGCACAGCAGGCAAATCTGTGCCAGCCTTTCCCAAGTGTGTGTGTTTGTGTGTGTGTGTAAATCAAATATCCAAGTATGTGTTAGCTGCTTGAAACAGGGATACAGAGATCAAAAGTGGTCAGTGTGGACTCTTGTTTGGGGCCTGGAGACAGAGTCCAGTCAAAGGTCTGATTTGTGCTCCCTTTGAGCTCTTAAGGGAAATTGTGCTTGGTGCAGAGAGCTGCATCTAAAGGTTCTGTGTGTATACATTTTTGTTCCCAGTAGCCATCCCTCACCATTGTCAGTGGTGAGGATTGAGGCTCCTTGATTACTGGCCTGAAGAAGGGACCATCATATATTGGTGGAGGCTTGGTGGGATATTACTTGAAGTTCAGTAGCCTGTGGGCAGTTGTCGCTGAAGGTGTGTGCACTCTCAGCAGCCACAAGGTAAAAATACAGAGTTTCATTTTCACAACAGTTTTATTTATTTTTGTTAGTTTAGTCAGGGAAAGCAGGCAAAGATGTCAGCAGAGTATTATAGAAAGCTGACAAAGAACCAGTTTGCAAAGGTGTGTGAAGCCAAAGGACTGGTGTATGCCAACCTGACTAAAGAGGAAATGATTTCAGCCTTAATCGCAGCTGCAGCATGGAACAGAAACCAGGAAGACAACTAGTCTGGTGATGGGGATGTGCAGCCTTCAGAAACATGACAGTTAACCTTTTCCTCAGAGGACTTAAAACCACATTTGGAGTTAGAGACTTGAACTGGAGGCCAAACATTTGGAATTAGAATTAGCAGAGAAACTGCAGAGTTTGGACACCAAAGAAAAGGAGAAACAGTGCCAACATGAGAGGAAGATGCTGACTCTTCATCAGAGTCATGGAGGTAATGAGGAAGGGAATAACTGAGCCCCAAAAGCAGTAAATGTCAGTAAATTTCTTCCACAGTTTACAAAGGGTGATTATTTTCATAGTTTTATTCATATACTTGAAAGAGTATGCAAACAGTATAATGTTGACCAAGGACTCTGGATACAGTTCCTGACCCCCTTACTCCATAGTAAAGCTGTAACTGCTGTTTCTAAATTGCCTGATAGTAATTGTTTAAACTATGACAAAGTTAAACAATGTTTATTGGAATGTTTTAAGTTAACAACATCTTAAGCTTACAGAAAAAAGTTTCATGAGCATAGACGCAAGGCAGATAAAAGTGCATGTGATTATATTGCTGAGTTAAGCACTTACTTTCATAGGTGGGCAAGTGGGTGTCAGGTCAAGACTTTTCAAAGGCTGGCAGACGTTTTGGTGAGGGAACAAGCCCTTAGCACTTTGCCTGAGGACATGAAAATCTGGTTGGCAGACTGGGAGTGTAACTCTGCAGATGAGCTGAGGAGAAAAGTGGATCTCTACTTAGCAAGCAGGGCACCACTGCATAAGAAGGGGATACCCAGTGCTGCACATGGATATAAGGGAACTCATGATGGGCAGTCTAAACCACCCCAACAGAGTCCAAAAGTAACATGGGAAGCCACTAGTTCAAGTATGCAGCCAAGATCAAGGGTTAGAGGTTTTAAATGTAACCAGAGGGGTCATATGTAGCATACAAATGTCCACTGAAGCAAGGTGGGGAACAAAAGGTGAGGGAGCCAGCAAGTGGGAATAACCGCATGCCAGTGGTAAGTTGTCTGAAGACAATGGGGGTACCAAACTATCACCGGAGTTTGTATCCTATATTAGTGGATGGAAGACAGGCCACTGCTGAGAGATAGAGAACCTCTGACATAACCATTGTGAAGCCTGTAGTGGTTAAAGAGGAGCAATACTTACTTGGGTAATCCACTCCAGTCAGAGCTTTAGGAGGGACCCCATTCCAAATCTCTTTGGCCAGGATTCACCTTGACTGGGTGGGTGGTAAAGGAAGCACACAGGTAGGTGTGTTTGAAGACATCTCTGCAGATGCCTCAATAGGGAATGATTCTGATAATGCAGTACCTTGTGTGCATGCAGTTACATGAAGTCAGGCTTGGAGACAGTCATGTGGGTCTGGTAGCCTGGGGGAGACCCAGACAGACCCCACACCTGAAGCTGGGGCTGGTGATGTGGCTATTTCCAGGAGGGAGCTTCCATGTAGCAGTGAGCCTGAAAGTGAGCCACAGCTGCTAGTTGTAGGTACCACTGTTCCTGTAGACAGGATAACTGCAAGGACAGAGGTGAGTGGTTGCACCCAAGCTGTCAGTGAGGCACCACTGTCAGAAGATACTGGGATTCCTGTGAAAAGGGAGCGGGAATGGTTACAAAAGTTAAAGTTGAGACAGGCTCAGTTTTCAGACCCTACCTTATGAGGTTTGAGGGAGGTAGCTAAGGAGGCATCTGATTCTCAAGGAAAAGGGTAGTCTGTATACTGGAACAAAGGGTTACAATATAGAGAGTGGATCCCTGAGGGACAGCGAGAGTGTGAGGTAATACAGCAGTTGGTAGCGCCCAGAGCCTACCATCTGACACTTCTAGCCATAGCCCATGACATGCCGTTTGCAGGTCATATGGGCATAAAGCATACCAAGAGACATATTATGCCGACATTTATTGACTTGTGATTGCAAGGGATGTAGCAGGGTACTGCAGGATCTGTGAGAGTTGCCAAAAGGTAGGCAAAGCAGGAGACAAGGTCAAAGCTCCTTTGATGCCTTTGCCTGTGATTGAAGAGCCATTTCAGAGGGTAGCTAAGTACATCGTTTGGCCTCTGAGTGCTCCAAGTTACATAGGGAAAAATTATATCCTAGTGGTAGTAGATTATGCTACTAGATACCCTGAGGCAGTGGCTCTGTCCTCCACTGAGGCAGAGAAGCTGACAAATGTTTTGTTATAATTTTTCAGTTGGATAGATTTCCCAAAAGAAATACAGAAGTGCCAGTTTCATATCAGACCTGCTGGCTTGTCTGTGGAAGCACTGTGGGATGAAGCACCTAAAGATTAGCCTCTAACACCACCAGACTAATGGTCTTGTGGAGAGGTTAAACTCTACACTAAAGAGTTCCACTCTAATATCACCCACCCCATCCAACCACTACCTTTCTTTCCACTCCACTAACTACCTTGATTATAGCAAGCTCGGATGCTCATAAGCCTATTACTTATTATACAGCAAGAACTTCTTATTGTGACAATTGTTAATGTCTCTTATGTACTTCGCAGATAAAGATTCTAGTTGTCTACTGATGTACTATGTTCTTCATCTGCAGCTATGTTTGTAATTAATTGCTATGTTAATCGCTATGTAAATCCAATGTAACTACTGTCTGTATATTTTAACTGTGGAGCTTTTCTCCCTGGGCCTCCGCTGAAAATGGACCTACGTCCAGTTGGTCACTCCCGGTCAACAAATGTAAATAAATAAAGACCATGCTATGGGCATTTGCAGAACAGTTTAAGAGAGAGTGGGGCAGATATTTGCCCCATCTGCTGTTTGCATACAGAGAGGTACTACAGGAATCCACAGGTTTTTCACCCTTTGAGTTGCTGTATGGGCATAGGGTGAGGGGGGCCTTTAGATATGATTCATGATGAGTGGGAGGGTGAGTATGAATCCCACAAGGACTTTGTTGTCGCATGCATGCTGAACCTCAGGACAAGGCTTAGGGAGCTCATGGGCTTGGCCCAGGAGAACCTGGCAGCAGCACAACAGCAGGAAAAGGTCTGGTGTGACAGGAATGCTTAAGCCCGAGAATATGCTGTGGGATAGCAGGTTATAGTGCTCATTCCTGTCTGACATAAGCTGCAGGCAGCTTGGGAGGGACCCTTTCAGGCAGTAAGGAAGGTCAGTGATGTTAATTACATGGTAAACCTGCTAGGCAGGAGGCAGAGGCACACATTGGTCTCTTACCTGGGACATAGAGGGGGCAATGATAAGATCAGGCCAGAACCTGCCAAAGTGGAAGCTCTTCAGGTGTGGCCTGCCCCTGTTACCAAAAAGAGCAGGTGAGGGCATTCTCTCGGGACAGCAGGGTACTTTAGAAAGTTTGTTTCCAATCATAGTACAATAGCTGCTCCCCTCACAGACCTGAAGAGGAAAAACAGGACAGATAAGGTAGTGTGGACCCCAGCCTGTGAGCAGGCATTCCAAAAGCTTAAAGAGGATTTTGGGAGGACCCCTTGTGTTAGCCAGTTCATATTACAGAAAATAATTTGTTGTGCAGGTGGATGCTTCAAACCATGGGGTGGGGGCTGTACTCAGCCAGGTTTCCTCACAGGGAGAAGGGTACCCATTTGTATATCTCAGCCCTAGATTCCAACCCATGGAAGAATGTTATGCAGCTGTAGAAAAAGAACATCTAAGCATAGTATGGGCACTGCAGAAACATTAGCCCTATCTGTATGGAAGAAAATTCACTGTGGTTACAGACCACAATCCCTTAACATGGCTACATCATGCCAGCCAGCAAAATGTCAAGTTGTTAAGGTGGAGCTTAGGGTTGCAGGCATATGACATGACAGTGCAGCACCATACAGATGGGCTCTCAAGACAGGGTATAGGTTAATGTTTTCCCAGACAGGCCCATTTCTCTTCTTCAAAGGGGGGTGTGTAAACATTGTTTGTGTTAAAAATGCATCAACAGTGGGTCCTGCTGGACAGAAAAAAGATATATGTATTATAACTGATCAAATGTGCATGTCTTAACAGAGAATTCTGGAAGAGAAGAGGTTAATCTCAGTCCAGCCAATTTTGAAAAATTGGTTGAAAGCTAAATGGGTTGGTTTGGGCCTTAAAGATTTTACCTTACAGCCAAATACAACAATGTCTGGGGAAATACAGGACTAGGAATCTTACTGTACTGTCCTTAGGGGTGAACTAATTGCTACCCTGGAAGGGTGAAGTTTTTTAAATTGTTTAGTCAGTTAACAAGATGTGATATCATTCTATAACCAGCACTGAAATGATTCTTTTGATATTAGTGAGATATATGATGGAATTCTCACAGCAGTGCTTTGTTCTTCAGTACCTGACAGGAAAGATCTCTCACAGACATCTCACACAACCATGCACCTCATCTTGCCTTCCTGTAGTAAGCAACTAAACACATCATCTTGCCTTACTGCAGTAAGTAACTTAACTAGGAAACAGTAATTTTTTAGTCAGTCAGGAAAATATAGTGAAATTAGTTAAGTATTGTTTTTCTGCATCTGTGTGAATCTATCCAATTGTGTTATTTTACTCCAGTGATTGAAACTTTGGTGTATATTGCAACTAGATATCCAGCATTCTCATGTTTTCTATCTTATAATTAAATATTTCTATACCTTTAATTGTGGCCAGTCTTTCAGAGAATATTTTTAACATCTAAAGAGTACTTATACTTATTTTAGTGACACTGTAGCCACTCCTGAAAGCCTTGCTGCACTGGTCAAACTCTACCATTTGTATTAGTATTAATTTTACTCAGTATAATTGGGTACCCTTGTAAGACCCTTAGAGTAGCTGACTGGTGGAAGCGTAATTGGCTTATAATCTGGGCAGAGGGGGCACAGCTGATAAATTTGTGTTCGCCATTCCCAGGTGTGTGTGTATGTGTATGTGTGTGTGTAAATCAAATATCCAAGCATGTGTGTAAGCTGCTTGGAACAGGGACACACAGCTCCAAAGCAGTCAGTGTGGAGTCTTGTTTGGGGCCTAGAGAGAGTCCAGACACAGGGCTGGAGTGTGCTCTTAAGGGAAATTGTGCTTAGTGCAGAGAACTGTATCTAAAAATTCTGTGTGTAATCATTTTTGTTCCTAGTGGCTGTCCTCAATGGTGTCAGTGGTGAGGATTGTGGGTCCTTGATTACTTACTGTCCACGGAGTTGAGACCTTCACACTACCTATCTAGGGGTCACCTCTAGTCCACTTAATATTGACTAACCCTCTTGAAAATCTAAAATGATGCAACTCTCCTAATAACCTCAGTCCTGAAGTTGATACTTTTTCCTCAGAATTGTATTCCCTTTTATATGTAGGTCCATTCCCATCCCCCAAAAACACGGTACTATACATGGTGTAATTCTAACATCAAGAAACTCAGGAACAGGAAACAATTATAGCCATCTGTAATAAACTGTTTCTAACCCAGTATAAAGGGCAGTTAAATCTGGTAAGCAAAAGCCTAAAGCAGATCATTACAAAATGTAGGGCCAGGGCAGTTAAATCTGGTAAGCAAAAGCCTAAAGCAGATCATTACAAAATGTAGGGCCAGTCAGTTATGAGGCAATCACTTGGATTTCTTAAGTTATATTAAACTCAGAGGTAAAACATGCTACTTTACAGGACATGTATATAATCATTTGTCCTACTATGGCCCCAAAGCCATTGCAAATATCTCCCTAATAAATTTAGTTATAATTTTATATACTCATTCTGCTGTTCTGCACAACCTTCTCCAAAACAACCTGCCCTAAATCATTCTGCACTCCCCAAAGTGAAGTACAGTACACTTGTACAAGTTGAATTTACCATAACAGCAGCTGTTCGAATGATCACTGCTGTAGTAGCCTTAGCTATATGGGTTATATTCTGCTATGTAAATAGCAGCTGGCCAGCTTCCTCAGCTTCAGGGCATCTTCAACACACCCAAACTGTCAGGCAGCTTGAGCTGAGCTGACTAAAATACAAGCTTGGGCATGAAGCCCTTAAGAGCTTTCTTGCCAACAGACAGAGGGAGGCAGAGCCCTGAAAGTACAATAATAGGTAAAAAATAAAATAAGTGTCCACACCCTGGCATAAAAAATACTCAAAAAACAAAGGGGATGGAGGGAGGGAACAGCTACTGCAGCAGTGATCATTCAAACATATATTGTTAAGGTAAGTACATTTACACAACTGCAGCGTGTGGAGTCTGCATGTCCTCCCCATGGACGTGTGGGAGTTCGAAAGACATGCATTGAATGGGCGTGCCTTTGTTGAAGGTTGGTCATTGAACTGGGAAAAGACGAAAGACAAACAACTGTGTTTATTATATTGATTACTGCTGCAGTGGCCTTAGCTATACCATTAGATTACTCTGGCTTACTACATTTCGGAGGTAGAAGGAAAGAGTCTAGGAGCCCCTGAAGAATGGTCCTAGCAAAGTCTGACCTGGACTTAAAGAAGGAATCATGCTTATAGTACTTTGTAAAAGTATGCACAGAGGACCAAATTGCAACTTCTAGAATATTTCTAGAAACCAACTCTTTAAAAAAGCCATAGGTGATGTCAAGGCCTATACCCTGCCTGGAATAGCTTCATTATGGTGAGTAGAGCAAATAGCCTTAGACAACCTTTTGGAAATGGTGCATTTTGATACAAGTTGTCCTTTCTTACCTTCACAAGAACAGGTAGCACACACACCTTTGGTGCAGAAGGCAGTGGGTTCTAGTCCCAAATCAGGTGGATCAACTGGTGAAGCTGCAGTGCAGAAAAAGGGGGTGCTGCACTACTGAGTCTGCTGTCCTTCTGATGAGACATTACACTGAAGTTCCATCTGCTCTTGAGTTGGTGGTAGGTCAGGTGGATGTAAACAATCCTACAGTACCTATCAAAAAAAGTAGGGGAAGTTTCCTGAAAAGAGGCTTCTAGCCTAGTGGGACTAACACAGTCAACAAAGGATAGCTTGAATAAATAAATAAAATGATCAATTGATCTGAAAGATTTAGTTTTGTCAAGACAGTACCAGAGTTGTCTGTGGATATCTAATGAATGTTGTAACCTTTCTCACTTATATTTAGGTTCAGGAAAGAAAATGGGGAGATGGATATTTTAGCTTGCAGTAAACTCAGATACCACTTTAGGCCTAAACGAGGAATTAGTTCTCAAAGAAACCCTGTTTCTGTGCAAAATGAGATAGGGTTGATGCAACATAAGACCATGCAGCTCACTCTTCTTGAAGAGGTCAGAGCAATCAGTAAAACTGTTTCCCATGTTAAGAACAAGTGTCAGCTTCTCTAACTCAGAATTGGGATCCCAAGAAGAGACACCAGTTTACTTGGATGCCTCTTGTGCAAAACCCCCTTTCAAAAACATATTGACATGAGGCTGCATTGAAACAGGAGGATCCATGGGCAGACATGCTGAAATGACCAATAAATGAACCTTGACAGAGGATTAAGGCAGGCCATAGGATAGTAACTCACACAAACATTGTAAGACCAAAGAACTAGCCCAGAATGGGTGTGGGCCATGTTGTTGGCACTAACTAGAACATTTCCTCCATTTGCTAATACATGATTTTTCAGTAGAAAGCTTTCTTGCTTCCATTAGTACCTGCTGCACATCCTCAGTAAACAGGTGCCTAAAAATAAATTAAAACCTCATCATCCAGGCAGACAACTGAAGTTGATTGATGTCAGACATCCTTTTTTGTGAGAGTTGATCCAGTCTGTGTGGAAGCTTCTGATAATTTCCAATTGAAGGGAGAAGCACAGCTGCCTAGGTCAGAAGGGAATCTCTGCAATAATCTTGGAGGATTTCTTCTGAATCCTCAGAAGTACCCCGGATATTACTGGAAAGGGTGGAAAATGGCAGATAAATGAATATTGATGGAGTAAGAAAAGCCATTGAATAGAAACTCGCAAAAATATTGCAAGACCAGAGAACAGCTAGATCTGAATGGGCACAAGTTATGTTATTGGCACCAGCTACAGAACCTTATGTCGATTGGGGATGGGGTGTATCAAAACACCCCAGATCTTGTGTGACTTCATCCATTCTAAAAAGAAGCTTGAAGTAATTATCCCTGGCTATTTCCAAAACAAGGGAGAACCAATGTTGACTAGGCCAGAAGGGAGTCACCATAATTTTGCTCTGACAGGATGTAGAATGTCTGTAGAGTAAGATTATACTGTGAACCTATATCCCAAGCTAACATGGCTAGTCTGCAAAGGGGAGTACAACCTGGTTCTTCCCTGCTTGCTGATGTATCACATTACTGCGGTATTGCCTGTAAGAGCATGAAGAGGTCCCAAGGACCAAAGATAACTTACAGAGTTGAGTGTCTTGAAGCATCACTTTGATACTTATTCTTTTGCATCTGCCCTTGGTGTCCCACACATTCTGCACTTTTACCCCTCCTGAAACAGCTCCCCAAGCAAAGTCAGAGGCATCTGTAGTGACTGACTGCTTTGGAACAGGGAGGAGAGGTGGAGACCTGGATGTAAGGATATCTGCTGTCTCCTGCAAATAATTTTTCTGACAAGCCCCAGCACTGGGATTTGAAAAGACATTTGATGTTGGTGCCGGGACCAAAGAGACTTCAGATACCATTGTATCTTTCCCATATGAAATCTTGCCAGGAGTGTCATGAGAACTGTAGAAGCCATGAGACCCAAAATCCTGAGGTATTCCCTAGCAGTGACTGAAGTTTGAGGGGGAAAACTTTAGAAACAGATCTAGATTCAGATCTATTTTTTTTTCCTATGGAAGAAAAGTTCTTTGAACTGAGGTGTCTAGTTGACATCCCAAGAACACAATCCTGTGTGAAAGAGACAAGAAAGCCTTTTGAATGCTGTCTTGGAATACCAGCTTGCTTAAGAGATCTTTCACCTAAGACAGAGATTAATGAGGCTTTGAAAAAGATTCTGGGAAGATAAGCAGGTCGTCTGACTATGGAAAAATGGAGATACCCTGGAGCCTGCAATGAGCTATAACTGGAGCTAGACACTTTGTGAACACTCCTGGTGGAGTGGATAGTCCAAGGCATAGAACTGATAATGTGATACAGATGCACACAACCTTAAGAAATGTCTGATCTCTGGATGAATAGGGATGACAATAAGCATATTTTAAGTCTAGTGTCACCAGGAAACTTGAAAGAGGAATAAGAGGCAACAGGTTAAGTGATACCATTTTGAATTTGGGCACAATCACAAACAGATTTAGGAAAGAAGATCCAGAACTGGTCTCCAAGCAGCTTCCTTCTTTGGCACCAAGAACAACCTTGAATAAAAACTCTTTCCCACCTCAGGAGGAGGAACTGGTTCTATCATGTTTGGGGGCAATGTGAATCATCGGTGGAAACAACAGTATGACCTGGGATACGGAATGACCCCCTGGAAAGGAAGAGAATCCTCCCACTGCCATTTGTAACTTGATGAATGATTTTCAGAACCCATTTGTCTGAAAATATCTGCTGCTAAACAAAAAAAAATGGAGATTCTGACTTCCTGGAAGAAAAAAGGGGTTTAATGTTGGAAGCAGTTACAAGTCTCTTGAATGGTTAGACTTGGACTGTTGGTTTTGGGAGGTTTGAGGCATCCTTTTGGAACTCTCCTTGCAATATTTTCTTGAACATCTTTTTACCTGCATTTTGTTGAGACCATTTATTCTGTTTTTTGCCAAAATTGGATGAAGAGTTAGAGAGTCCCTAAGAATCTTTTGAAAAGGAGGGCTGAGCAATCTTCCCTGGATCAACTTACCCTTCCATCATACATTTGATCACCTCTGCAGCAGAGGGACCCAAAACTCAATTTCTTTCTAAAGGTGAATTCAAAATCTAATTGTCGTCATCTGGGAGGTTCTGAGAATGCAGCCATGCAAACCTTCTTAAAACAGTACCAGTGACTATAACCCTGGAAGGCATATCTTCAGTCATATACATGCACTGTAAACAATGAGTAGTGATCTGTGCAATAGAAGAAACTAAATTA